>NC_080041.1:129656299-129887555 GCF_012489685.1 Lotus japonicus | reverse complement strand
CTGAGTTGAGGACAGAAGTCCGCAACATAATTGAGACAACCCAGGAATCTTTGTAGTTGGGTTTTGTCAATGATTTGATCAGGGAATTTATCCGTGAACTCGATGGCTCTATTGATAGGAATGATGGTTCCTTGGTGGATGTTGTGACCAAGAAATCTGATTTTGGTTTGGAACAAACTGACCTTTGTCTTGGATACAGCCAAGCCATTCTTTTGATTACAGAGATGAACGTATTGAGATGTTTGAAATGTTGATCTAAAGTTTGGGAAAAGATTAGAACATCGTCAATGTAGACAATAGTGAATTTGGAATAAGGATTGAAGATTTCGTTCATAATCCTTTGGAATTCAGATGGGGCGTTCTTTAGCCCAAAAGGCATAACGTTCACTCATACTGCCCAAAAGGAACAGTAAAGCAGTTTTATACCTATCCTTCTCTTGCAATTGGATTTGCCAGAATCCAGATTTCATGTCGAATTTTGAAAAGACCTTAGCATCATGCAGTCTGGCTAAGAGATCTTTCTTGTTGGGGATAGGATATCTAATCCAACAAAGGGCTTGATTGAGAGGTTGTAGTTAATAACCATCCTAGGGGTTCCCCGTTCTATCTCAGCTTGTTTGTTGACATAGAAGGCTGCACAGGACCAAGGGCTCTTACTCCTGCGAATAAGTTTCTTTTCAAGGAGATCATTGATTTCCTTTTGGCAGAAATGAAGAAGTTCTTCATTCATTTGAATAGGCCTAGCCTTGGTTGGAATTTGTTTGTCTGAAAAATCTTTTTCATAAGGAAGTTCCACCATATGGCTCCTTCTTTCCCAAAAAGCGTTGGGTAGATCAGAACAGATGCTGGATTGAATATTTTCCAAAATATTCTCAATCCTTGATTTAACAGAAGGTTGTTGCAATTGATCCTCAATGGTTCTGTAAGAGATTTCTTCCCTGAGGAAGTTGATCTGCTTCTCCTTGTAGGATATGACGTTCAAAGTCTTATCCATGGGAGGTTCAGAGAATTTGAACAAGATAGGCTGTCCAAGATGCTGAACAGTGATGCCGTTTTCGTCAGTATTATAGGGGAAGAGCTTCTTAATGAAAGGGGTCCCTATAATGATTTTTTGACTCAAATTTCTGACTAACAGAAATGGAGTTTCGATTTCAAGACTACCATTTTTGATGATAACTGAGGGGATTTTATACTTGATCTTTAGTCTAGATCCTTCAGCAGCGCTGAGCTTCTCAGTAGTTTTCTCAAAATATCTGGTGGGAATGAGTCCCTCCGAGATACAACTGGAATCTGCCCCTGTGTCAAAGAGGGCAGGGATTTCGAGAATAAAATCTCCTATGAGGATTTTGACATGGATGAAGAATTTCTGAATGGTGACCTGGTTAATATTCTCCAGAAAGTCTTCGCAATTGTTGTTAGGAGCAGGATTGGAATCAGGTACAGAAGAATCATCTTCCTCATAATTTCTAGTCAGTTTTTCTAAGATAAGCTGCTGACTATTTTGGATTTGTTTGAGACTTTTAACCTCAGTCTTGAGGGAATTGACTTCAGATTGAAGGTCTTGAATAGTGACGGGTTTGACCGTAGATTTCTCAAGACGCTTGAAAGTATCTCTAAGATTGAATTTATTGGTGGTTACAGGACTTTTGGGAGGCCTATCTTCAAGAGTAGACCTGAGGCGTTCCAAATAGATTTTCTTTTCCTCAGGATCAGGGATAGAATTAATGGCCCTGAAGAGAAGATCTTGTTCATTGGTCAAAGTGTTGATGGACAAGGTATTGACGGAAGATGATGATTGAGAATCATCATTCTGAATTTGATTTAGGTCTTCAGAGACCTCAGAATCCGAAGGATTAGATTCTTCTTCATCAGAAGTTTGAATGAGGAGATTGTTGATCTTGTCCTCGATCTCAGGTTCAAGATGAAGCTCAGAGATTCTCCTTTTGAGTCTGCAATACCTGCTAATATGGCCCGGCTTGCCGAAGTTGTAGCAGGTAACATCTTTTCCTTGAGAGGGTCTAGTCTCAGGAGGGTTCTTTGGAATTTGCGAAGATTGGGGTTTTGATCTAGGCTTGGGTTTCCTATGATCATTCCTGCTAGATCTCTTTCTCCATTGTTGTTTGGGAGGAGGATCTTGCTTTCTGGGTTTAGGTTTCTTGGGACAACCTTGAATTCCGAATTGTTCGCAAAAAGTACCCAAATCCCTGCGATTCTGAGACTTCTCCTTAGTGAGTTGCTGTTGGATTTTGTCATCCTGACAGATTGTGAGAGCAACTCTTTGAATGATAGCTATGAGCTGTCCATAACTAAGGGTGTGATATGGGATTTCTCCCCCCGGATTTTGGCTTCTAAGTTTCTCACGAACTTTGTCGCCAAAAGATTTAGGAAGACCGGCCAGGAATTTCTCTTTCCAGAAGGCTTGTTGGCTGTCTTCACGGGTGTAAACCCTGGTCAGGAAGGTATCCTTATACCATCTGAAATCACCCAAAGATTTGCACTTCAGATTGGACAAAAGATCACCAGATCTGTCCTTGATGAGGGAAGGATCTCCAACAAAATGTTGGGCTATGGTAAAGATTAAGGAGTTGACAGCATCAGAGATGAATTTGCCATCTTCCATGATAGGATTACCTTCTTCATCAGTCTTGACAGCGGTCAAGATCTGATCCTTCTCGTCTTGAGTGAGATAATTATCCCACCAACCTTTGAGCTGGCCACAAAAACCAGCAACCAAGACTTCAACGATAAGAGATTCAGGACAATTGTTGGCGGTAACATAGGCAGTGGCTACCATAGTCATATTTTGGAGGATTTTGGTGATGCCATACTCGTTTTCACCATCAATATTCCATTCATAGACATTGTTGGCACTGAAGCTTTTGAAGTTTGAAGATTCTTCTAAAAGAAGATCAGGAGCAGTAGCTCTAGGATAGTAGAGCTTGGTTTCTTTTCTCCACTGATTCTTAGAATTGTGAATGACAGTATTGACCGGAATACTCTTGATAGATTGAACGTCAGACTTCATAGATTGAATATCAGAATCAGACTCAACCTTACCATCTTCAATATTATTTAAAGAAGTAGAGGTATTACGAGTAGAAGTACGAGTTTTTGGAGGAGGAGGAGCAATAATAGTGGGATTAGAAACTGCTTCCGGAGTAGGTTCCGGAGTCTCAGGAGGTTCCGGAGTCTCAGGAATAACTTGTTTGAGAAGCTGAAGTTGCTCTACCACCTTTTGGAGGAGCTCATTGTCAGATTCCTTTTTTGCTCGAAGAGTTTGAGCCGAGTGTCTGGAACGGCTACTGATTTGAAAAGGTTTGAAAAGAGGTTTTTCAAGTTGACATCCTTTAGGGATATCAAGATTAGAAGAGGAAGGTTCAATCTTGACCTTTTCTTTTCCTTTCCTGGAAGAGGAATCCTGCACTTGGGATTCTCCAAGAATTTGAAGATACTTATTGGTATAATTGGATTGTTCCATGAGGTCTTTGATGTCTTTACCAGTGACATCACCTTCTTCTTTCCTAGTCTTGAAGGGAGAAGCTAGGACAGGTGTAGATTAAGCTCCTTTAAGAAGGAAAGGAGTTTTAGGTGGCAGGTTAGAAAGGGTTTCTTTTCCATCCTTATGCTGCCATTTAACCATGTCAATTTGGAAGGGGTAAGATTTCCAATTCTTGTTGGCATAATCTTGAAACCATTCAAAAAAGAAGATGTTTTGCTGGGTTTTCTCAAGGAACCCATAGAATTTTTCTTGGATCTTCTTTCTCTTTTCACCCTGATACTTTGCAAAGAACCATT
The DNA here is from genome assembly GCF_012489685.1 of Lotus japonicus. Lineage (NCBI taxonomy): Eukaryota > Viridiplantae > Streptophyta > Magnoliopsida > Fabales > Fabaceae > Lotus > Lotus japonicus. Next base: position 129,883,760 of record NC_080041.1, on the reverse strand, counting down.
TTCTTTGCTGAGTCCATCGGTCAGAGTAGAAATCTGCCTTGATACTTCCTTTGTCGATGACGAATTCAGTAGTGATTGCTCCAATGAAATCAGAAGTTTCTCCAGGGGTTTCTAGAGAAGAATACGTTGGAGATAAGGTGGATTGATGATCTTCATCACCCTTGTCATAGGTAGTCTTGACAGGAGTGGTATTGACATATCCAGCTAAATGGATAGTAGATCCGTCATGAGAGAGGGAAGGTCGAGCACTAGACTCAGGCTGGTTCCTTCTAGTCATAGAAAAAGATCTTCTAGACATGGCGGATTGGAAATCATTTGAGGACGTCCTAATAGATCTAGGGATAGAGAAGGAATTTCTCCTATCAAAGATGAGATCTACTTGGCCAGATTGGTGTTGGATGATTTCACGAAACTCAGGAGTTTCAGCAGGTTGGGCTGGAGTAGCCTTTTCCAAAGACCATTTTTCTGGAAGGGTGATATCACTCCATTGGATGGTTTTGGGCACAATAACATTGGCCTTATCATAATCTGTGAGGAAGAGGGTAGTTTCTCCAGATTTCTCACAATTGGTTCGCAAGAAATAAGATTTGATAGAGTTCATTACCTTGTATTGAACCCTGTAGATCAAAGAGATTGGAATGGAATCTTCTTTCATATCAAGGCCGTGAAGCTTGATATTTAGGAAGAGGACATCAAGGATGTTTTTATCTTCCAGACTAACAGTTAGATCTGGGAAGCAATTGAAAAAGATTGGTCCATTACTCAGGCTGGTTTCAACCGTTCCTAAGAGGGAGTCATGGAATTGATTATGTCTAACATCCCTAAGACAAAGGAGTACAGCGATGTCAAGAGATTTCCTGGTTAGGGGTTTAAGACCAACTTGAACACTACCTATATGAAGATAGTTGAAGTTCTTGCTGATATGTTCTTTGATGCTTTTCTCGGAAAGCAGATAGATTTCTTCATCATCAGATCTGAGCTTGTAGGTTTGCTCAACGGTTTTGATAATGAAATCTGATCGTTTGAAAAAGGATCCGTTTGGTTTGTAGATCTCAGCATGAGAAATTTTTGGAATTTCCCAGTTGTAAAGATCTTGATTGATATCTTCAAAATGAATTTCTTCTTTGAAGACAGATTTGGATAATTGATTGGATTGATGAGGATGATCGATAGAAGAAGAAGAGGGTTGGGAAGATCTGAAAGAAAGCTTAGAAGAGAAAGAGCGAAGCATCATGAAAGATAGATCTTCCTCACCCGTAAGTATCATCGCCATCACCTGGTTCTATAGAAACAGATAAATAAATTAGAATTATAAGTTATGTTCTGTATTGTTCTTAATAGTTGAGCAGTATAGATCTGGATCAGACTTAAGCCACCACAAAAAGAAACTAAACAAGGACATTAAAAATATTCAGAACTTAATAACATGTCTGTAGTATGGCCAATATAGACTTACTGCCACACAGGGACTTACTGCCTTCAACGCCTCCGCTGCAGAGATGATCATAAGTCTGAATAGTAATAATCCTAGAAGATGTTCAAAAGAGCTTTCATTTTAGTTTAGTTCAAAGTGTACTACCAGTCCAGATCCCGACCATAGTGCTTAATTATATAAGAACAGAACAGAGAAATAACTTATATCTAACATATTTAGCATGTTCCTACTTCCCCATCAGGCTCTGATACCAAGAGGGGGTCGGAAGATAGTTCTTAATCCTTCTCTCATCCCCCTCCTTCTGCTTCCGACCCCCTCTTGGTATCAGAGCCTGATGGGGAAGTAGGAACATGCTAAATATGTTAGATATAAGTTATTTCTCTGTTCTGTTCTTATATAATTAAGCACTATGGTCGGGATCTGGACTGGTAGTACACTTTAAACTAAACTAAAATGAAAGCTCTTTTGAACATCTTCTAGGATTATTACTATTCAGACTTATGATCATCTCTGCAGCGGAGGCGTTGAAGGCAGTAAGTCCCTGTGTGGCAGTAAGTCTATATTGGCCATACTACAGACATGTTATTAAGTTCTGAATATTTTTAATGTCCTTGTTTAGTTTCTTTTTGTGGTGGCTTAAGTCTGATCCAGATCTATACTGCTCAACTATTAAGAACAATACAGAACATAACTTATAATTCTAATTTATTTATCTGTTTCTATAGAACCAGGTGATGGCGATGATACTTACGGGTGAGGAAGATCTATCTTTCATGATGCTTCGCTCTTTCTCTTCTAAGCTTTCTTTCAGATCTTCCCAACCCTCTTCTTCTTCTATCGATCATCCTCATCAATCCAATCAATTATCCAAATCTGTCTTCAAAGAAGAAATTCATTTTGAAGATATCAATCAAGATCTTGACAACTGGGAAATTCCAAAAATTTCTCATGCTGAGATCTACAAACCAAACGGATCCTTTTTCAAACGATCAGATTTCATTATCAAAACCGTTGAGCAAACCTACAAGCTCAGATCTGATGATGAAGAAATCCATCTGCTTTCCGAGAAAAGCATCAAAGAACATATCAGCAAGAACTTCAACTATCTTCATATAGGTAGTGTTCAAGTTGGTCTTAAACCCCTAACCAGGAAATCTCTTGACATCGCTGTACTCCTTTGTCTTAGGGATGTTAGACATAATCAATTCCATGACTCCCTCTTAGGAACGGTTGAAACCAGCCTGAGTAATGGACCAATCTTTTTCAATTGCTTCCCAGATCTAACTGTTAGTCTGGAAGATAAAAACATCCTTGATGTCCTCTTCCTAAATATCAAGCTTCACGGCCTTGATATGAAAGAAGATTCCATTCCAATCTCTTTGATCTACAGGGTTCAATACAAGGTAATGAACTCTATCAAATCTTATTTCTTGCGAACCAATTGTGAGAAATCTGGAGAAACTACCCTCTTCCTCACAGATTATGATAAGGCCAATGTTATTGTGCCCAAAACCATCCAATGGAGTGATATCACCCTTCCAGAAAAATGGTCTTTGGAAAAGGCTACTCCAGCCCAACCTGCTGAAACTCCTGAGTTTCGTGAAATCATCCAACACCAATCTGGCCAAGTAGATCTCATCTTTGATAGGAGAAATTCCTTCTCTATCCCTAGATCTATTAGGACGTCCTCAAATGATTTCCAATCCGCCATGTCTAGAAGATCTTTTTCTATGACTAGAAGGAACCAGCCTGAGTCTAGTGCTCGACCTTCCCTCTCTCATGACGGATCTACTATCCATTTAGCTGGATATGTCAATACCACTCCTGTCAAGACTACCTATGACAAGGGTGATGAAGATCATCAATCCACCTTATCTCCAACGTATTCTTCTCTAGAAACCCCTGGAGAAACTTCTGATTTCATTGGAGCAATCACTACTGAATTCGTCATCGACAAAGGAAGTATCAAGGCAGATTTCTACTCTGACCGATGGACTCAGCAAAGAAAATGGTTCTTTGCAAAGTATCAGGGTGAAAAGAGAAAGAAGATCCAAGAAAAATTCTATGGGTTCCTTGAGAAAACCCAGCAAAACATCTTCTTTTTTGAATGGTTTCAAGATTATGCCAACAAGAATTGGAAATCTTACCCCTTCCAAATTGACATGGTTAAATGGCAGCATAAGGATGGAAAAGAAACCCTTTCTAACCTGCCACCTAAAACTCCTTTCCTTCTTAAAGGAGCTCAATCTACACCTGTCCTAGCTTCTCCCTTCAAGACTAGGAAAGAAGAAGGTGATGTCACTGGTAAAGACATCAAAGACCTCATGGAACAATCCAATTATACCAATAAGTATCTTCAAATTCTTGGAGAATCCCAAGTGCAGGATTCCTCTTCCAGGAAAGGAAAAGAAAAGGTCAAGATTGAACCTTCCTCTTCTAATCTTGATATCCCTAAAGGATGTCAACTTGAAAAACCTCTTTTCAAACCTTTTCAAATCAGTAGCCGTTCCAGACACTCGGCTCAAACTCTTCGAGCAAAAAAGGAATCTGACAATGAGCTCCTCCAAAAGGTGGTAGAGCAACTTCAGCTTCTCAAACAAGTTATTCCTGAGACTCCGGAACCTCCTGAGACTCCGGAACCTACTCCGGAAGCAGTTTCTAATCCCACTATTATTGCTCCTCCTCCTCCAAAAACTCGTACTTCTACTCGTAATACCTCTACTTCTTTAAATAATATTGAAGATGGTAAGGTTGAGTCTGATTCTGATATTCAATCTATGAAGTCTGACGTTCAATCTATCAAGAGTATTCCGGTCAATACTGTCATTCACAATTCTAAGAATCAGTGGAGAAAAGAAACCAAGCTCTACTATCCTAGAGCTACTGCTCCTGATCTTCTTTTAGAAGAATCTTCAAACTTCAAAAGCTTCAGTGCCAACAATGTCTATGAATGGAATATTGATGGTGAAAACGAGTATGGCATCACCAAAATCCTCCAAAATATGACTATGGTAGCCACTGCCTATGTTACCGCCAACAATTGTCCTGAATCTCTTATCGTTGAAGTCTTGGTTGCTGGTTTCTGTGGCCAGCTCAAAGGTTGGTGGGATAATTATCTCACTCAAGACGAGAAGGATCAGATCTTGACCGCTGTCAAGACTGATGAAGAAGGTAATCCTATCATGGAAGATGGCAAATTCATCTCTGATGCTGTCAACTCCTTAATCTTTACCATAGCCCAACATTTTGTTGGAGATCCTTCCCTCATCAAGGACAGATCTGGTGATCTTTTGTCCAATCTGAAGTGCAAATCTTTGGGTGATTTCAGATGGTATAAGGATACCTTCCTGACCAGGGTTTACACCCGTGAAGACAGCCAACAAGCCTTTTGGAAAGAGAAATTCCTGGCCGGTCTTCCTAAATCTTTTGGCGACAAAGTTCGTGAGAAACTTAGAAGCCAAAATCCGGGGGGAGAAATCCCATATCACACCCTTAGTTATGGACAGCTCATAGCTATCATTCAAAGAGTTGCTCTCAAAATCTGTCAGGATGACAAAATCCAACAGCAACTCACTAAGGAGAAGTCTCAGAATCGCAGGGATTTGGGTACTTTCTGCGAACAATTCGGAATTCAAGGTTGTCCCAAGAAACCTAAACCCAGAAAGCAAGATTCTCCTCCCAAACAACAATGGAGAAAAAGATCTAGCAGGAATGATCATAGGAAACCCAAGCCTAGATCAAAACCCCAATCTTCGCAAATTCCAAAGAACCCTCCTGAGACTAGACCCTCTCAAGGAAAAGATGTTACCTGCTACAACTGCGGCAAGCCGGGCCATATTAGCAGGTATTGCAGACTCAAAAGGAGAATCTCTGAGCTTCATCTTGAACCTGAGATCGAGGACAAGATCAACAATCTCCTCATTCAAACTTCTGATGAAGAAGAATCTAATCCTTCGGATTCTGAGGTCTCTGAAGACCTAAATCAAATTCAGAATGATGATTCTCAATCATCATCTTCCGTCAATACCTTGTCCATCAACACTTTGACCAATGAACAAGATCTTCTCTTCAGGGCCATTAATTCTATCCCTGATCCTGAGGAAAAGAAAATCTATTTGGAACGCCTCAGGTCTACTCTTGAAGATAGGCCTCCCAAAAGTCCTGTAACCACCAATAAATTCAATCTTAGAGATACTTTCAAGCGTCTTGAGAAATCTACGGTCAAACCCGTCACTATTCAAGACCTTCAATCTGAAGTCAATTCCCTCAAGACTGAGGTTAAAAGTCTCAAACAAATCCAAAATAGTCAGCAGCTTATCTTAGAAAAACTGACTAGAAATTATGAGGAAGATGATTCTTCTGTACCTGATTCCAATCCTGCTCCTAACAACAATTGCGAAGACTTTCTGGAGAATATTAACCAGGTCACCATTCAGAAATTCTTCATCCATGTCAAAATCCTCATAGGAGATTTTATTCTCGAAATCCCTGCCCTCTTTGACACAGGGGCAGATGAAGGTATGAAAAACGGTAGAAAGGGGGGTTTGAATAACGTTTTCAGTACAAAACTACCACCTTAAAGATTTTGACAAATCTTTCGAGAACTTAAGTGCTAAAGATAAGAGATAGAAAAGCACACAAGGATTTTATCCTGGTTCACTTGATAAATCACTCAAGCTACTCCAGTCCACCCGTTAAGGTGATTTCTTCCTTCTTAGAATGAAGGCAATCCACTAATCAGGTAAGAGTTACAACTGCACTTGAAACCTACAAGTGACTAACAATTACACTGACTTAGCTCACACTAAGATTCACTCTCTTAGTCTTCTCTAGGATCCGATCAACCTTGATCTCCTAAAGGAACTACCACTAAGATTCACTCTCTTAGTCTTCTTAAGGATACTGACCTACCCGGTCCCTTAAGGAAAATCAAACAACTGTTTGAGGTTGGTGTTTACAAAGGTTTGCTTCTAAATAAGCTGAGTGTAAACTAAATAAATTACAAGATGAAAGAAAGCTTAGAATATTTTTGAATATGTCTTGCGCGTGTGTATTGCTTCTTGCTAGTTTTCTTCTAGCCGCTTCTTTCAATCTTCAGCCTCTATATATACTCCAAGGATTAGGGTTGAGCGTTGCATGGGAAATGCTACCGTTGGAGGGCAGTTCTGGAAAATCCAGCTTCTGCTGTGGCTGAGAACGTTAGGTAGGTCGTCAGGAAGGTACACTTGCTTTTGTACTTGGATAGCGACTTGACCTTTTAACCTAGGAGACTTCTGATCAGGGAAATACTTCATATTGGAACTTGTGAAGCCGGTTGATCAGAGTCAGAGGGAAAGCACAGATCCTCTGACCATTGTATCTTCTGATTCTGAACTCAGAGGGAAGAACATGGCCTTCAGAGTTTCTTGCTTCTGGACATCAGAGTTTCCACTATTCAGCTTCTGGATCTTCAGAGTCTTCTACACCATCAGAACATCTGAACCTTCAGTGTTTCTTGGTTATCAGAACTTCTGGATCTTCAGAGCTTCTAGCGACTGAGTCCACATCAGAGTTTGTATAGCTTCAGAACTTCTGAAGCTTTTCCACTGTTCATACTGAGCATGGTGAATGCGAAAGCGTTGCTTGGGTTACCCTTTATACACAGTGCTTCTGATTTGTGTGAGATTGAGTTGAGGTCAGAGCCTGTAAATAGCACACTCAGAAAAACACGTTAGAGTACCACAATTGTTCATATCAAAAGGTTAACTTGTAATCATCAAAACATAGAGTTGCACTACTAGATCAAAACTTGATCTTACAACAGATTCCAGTTGTATCTCGGAGGGACTCATTCCCACCAGATATTTTGAGAAAACTACTGAGAAGCTCAGCGCTGCTGAAGGATCTAGACTAAAGATCAAGTATAAAATCCCCTCAGCTATCATCAAAAATGGTAGTCTTGAAATCGAAACTCCATTTCTGTTAGTCAGAAATTTGAGTCAAAAAATCATTATAGGGACCCCTTTCATTAAGAAGCTCTTCCCCTATAATACTGACGAAAACGGCATCACTGTTCAGCATCTTGGACAGCCTATCTTGTTCAAATTCTCTGAACCTCCCATGGATAAGACTTTGAACGTCATATCCTACAAGGAGAAGCAGATCAACTTCCTCAGGGAAGAAATCTCTTACAGAACCATTGAGGATCAATTGCAACAACCTTCTGTTAAATCAAGGATTGAGAATATTTTGGAAAATATTCAATCCAGCATCTGTTCTGATCTACCCAACGCTTTTTGGGAAAGAAGGAGCCATATGGTGGAACTTCCTTATGAAAAAGATTTTTCAGACAAACAGATTCCAACCAAGGCTAGGCCTATTCAAATGAATGAAGAACTTCTTCATTTCTGCCAAAAGGAAATCAATGATCTCCTTGAAAAGAAACTTATTCGCAGGAGTAAGAGCCCTTGGTCCTGTGCAGCCTTCTATGTCAACAAACAAGCTGAGATAGAACGGGGAACCCCTAGGCTGGTTATTAACTACAAACCTCTCAATCAAGCCCTTTGTTGGATTAGATATCCTATCCCCAACAAGAAAGATCTCTTAGCCAGACTGCATGATGCTAAGGTCTTTTCAAAATTCGACATGAAATCTGGATTCTGGCAAATCCAATTGCAAGAGAAGGATAGGTATAAAACTGCTTTTACTGTTCCTTTTGGGCAGTATGAGTGGAACGTTATGCCTTTTGGGCTAAAGAACGCCCCATCTGAATTCCAAAGGATTATGAACGAAATCTTCAATCCTTATTCCAAATTCACTATTGTCTACATTGACGATGTTCTAATCTTTTCCCAAACTTTAGATCAACATTTCAAACATCTCAATACGTTCATCTCTGTAATCAAAAGGAATGGCTTGGCTGTATCCAAGACAAAGGTCAGTTTGTTCCAAACAAAATCAGATTTCTTGGTCACAACATCCACCAAGGAACCATCATTCCTATCAATAGAGCCATCGAGTTCACGGATAAATTCCCTGATCAAATCATTGACAAAACCCAACTACAAAGATTCCTGGGTTGTCTCAATTATGTTGCGGACTTCTGTCCTCAACTCAGTACCATAATCAAACCCCTTCATGATAGACTCAAGAAGGATCCTCCACCTTGGTCCGATATTCATACCAATGTGGTCAAACAAATCAAACTTCGTGTCAAGAATCTCCCTTGTCTTTATCTCTCTAATCCTCAAGCTTTCAAAATTATTGAAACTGATCCCTCTGATATTGGCTTTGGTGGTATTTTGAAACAAAAGGTTTTTGACAAGGAACAAATTATTGCTTTTACTTCAAAACATTGGAATCCTGCTCAACAGAATTATTCTACTGTCAAAAAAGAAGTTTTAGCAATCGTTTTATCTATTTCAAAATTTCAATCTGATTTGATTAATCAAAAATTCTTAGTCCGTGTAGACTGCAAATCTGCGAAAGAAATCTTACAAAAAGATGTCAAAAACTTAGCTTCAAAACATATCTTTGCCAGATGGCAAGCTATTTTAAGCGTTTTTGACTTCGATATTGAATATATAAAAGGATCTAACAATTCTCTCCCTGATTTCCTCACTCGTGAATATTTGCAGGGAAGATCATAAGATGTCCTCCAGAGGAGGATCCTCCTCCTCCCGAGGAAGAGGAAGAAACAAAGAAAAAAGCAAAGGTATTATAATCTCTGACTCTTTAATCTTATCTGGGCCCACTGCCCATCAATCTGGACCCATTGTCCAAAAATCTGAGCCCACTGCTCAAAGCCAATCTTCACAACCAAAACAAACCAAAGCTGATTATGCTTTATCAATTCCAACTCTCCTTGCCTTCAAACAAGCAGGCCTGGATAATGTTCCTCAGGGACTCATCAATTTACCAAATAAATCTTGGGCCAGCATCGCTGATAAAGATGATGACCTAGATCTCCAATCCCTCCAATCTTTTATTGAAAGAACAAAAAGCTTAGCAACTCATGATGGAAAGAAACCAGTTGTTGTTGCCCAATCTAGCCCAGTTACCCAATCTAACCCAAAATCGGAATATTTGACCAAAACTATCTCCAAATTCCAAACCATGATTGAACCAGAATGGTGGGACCATTCAGGAGGGAACCTCGCCAATAAAATTGGTACTAAACTTTTCCCTGGTTATCTTGATCCAATCCACCCAAACAAAACCCAGAGATTCTATGAGTTTATCTTGGTTGATACAAACAGTGTGGATATTAAGCATTTTAGGGATAAAAATGACAACTCCCTAATTACCCACTCCACACTCCAAATTCTCCGTGTCCTTCGTCCCACTGACTTTGGACCCAATCCAAACACCTACAGAAAATTTTCCCAGAATTTTGACCCTATAGGTTTTAATTATTGGGATTACATCAAAGCTTGGGAATTTACAATCCTTAGCCTGCAAAACCAAAATTTCAAGCATTCTTGGCTCATTTACTTCAAATGGACCAACAAATATTCCTTTCCAATTTGGTTCCATTCTTGGTGGAGCTTCTTTGGTCCAACTACTGAAATCTTTCCCCCTGAAGTTCTGGAGGGATACAATCTTTTCCTGAAACATTGGGACAAAGAGTTTAACAATTATCCTGATTGCTTAAACTTTTATACAATCTTTTCCCTTTCTTGGGTATTCTCTTGGAGGTACGGTCTTAAAGCCAAACCCCAACCAATTCTCAACAAACATGCCCTTATCAAGTGGTGGAAGGCTTTTGATGCTTCCAAAGCTCACAAGGATAAAGTAATTCAATGGTTCAAAAACAACCAGAAATATCTCAAGCATGCAAGTCCGCAAACCAGCCTCTTGCTAAATCAAAAGGCCCACATCACAGCGGCCCTTGCAGGAGCTTCAACAGAAGAAGACTTGCTAAGAAATCTTGAATCTGCTCTTCAATTATTGAAGGAACCAATTAAGCAAGCCTCATCTTCAAAGGCCCCTCAACACAAAGTCTCCGAGCCATCCTCTCTTGGGTCGTCAGATTTTGTCCAAACCACAGAATCAGATGATGATGACTTCTGCTAAGTTTGTCGTCTTGTAATCATTTTTATTCTGTAATAATTCAATTTTTGTACTGTAGCAAATAGTAAAATTGACTTTTTACTGTAGCAAATAGTGCCAGTCAAATAGTACCGTCTACCGGAACTATTCAACCGGAACTATTCAAACAGTGCCCAATCTTTTCTTTAAATAGGCTCATTCTGAACCTTGTTAAGCAGAGTTTGGTAGAGCTTAGATAGAGAGTTTAGAGAGAGAAACACTGAGAGAATTCCTTCTGTAAGTTCTCCTTCAGTTTTCCTTTCTTTCAATCTTTTCTGTTTTTAAGTTTCAGTTTTTCAGTTTTTAAGTTTCAGTTTTTCAGTTTTTAAGTTTCAGTTTTGTAATCTATGTTTATGTAATATATATCTTGTTCAAGTTTTATTTTTCTGTTTATGGAAGGCTGAGCCTCCTGTTTTAATTATTCAAGTTTTATTTTTCTGTTTATGGAAGGCTGAGCCTCCTGTTTTAATTCCTGTTTTTAATTTCTGCAATTTAATTTTCTGCAAGAAGCCCCTCCGTGGTGGCGTCCTACTTCTCTTAATCCTTCTCTCATCCCCCTCCTTCTGCTTCCGACCCCCTCTTGGTATCAGAGCCTAATGGGGAAGTAGGAACATGCTAAATATGTTAGATTTCGTTCATAATCCTTTGGAATTCAGATGGGGCGTTCTTTAGCCCAAAAGGCATAACGTTCCACTCATACTGCCCAAAAGGAACAGTAAAAGCAGTTTTATACCTATCCTTCTCTTGCAATTGGATTTGCCAGAATCCAGATTTCATGTCGAATTTTGAAAAGACCTTAGCATCATGCAGTCTGGCTAAGAGATCTTTCTTGATGGGGATAGGATATCTAATCCAACAAAGGGCTTGATTGAGAGGTTTGTAGTTAATAACCAGCCTAGGGGTTCCCCGTTCTATCTCAGCTTGTTTGTTGACATAGAAGGCTGCACAGGACCAAGGGCTCTTACTCCTGCGAATAAGTTTCTTTTCAAGGAGATCATTGATTTCCTTTTGGCAGAAATGAAGAAGTTCTTCATTCATTTGATATATATATATATATATATATATATATATATATATATATATATATATATATATAACATGTGCTATGTTCTATGCACTAGCCCTCTCATCCATTGTGATGCCATTCTATATCTCCTGTAATACGCGAAGTTACCACCACCCCAAACCCAACCAACACCACCACCCTCCACACCACAAGAAAATAACAACCATTGCACTAGATATCCAGCCAACTGATCCCCGCACTCCACCACATATATATCATATGCCCAATTTGAGACTCACCTCGCCTTAGCCTCAAATTGTTGTACCTACACCAATCAGAGTAGATCTATCACTAAGCTGCCATTGAATCTCCCTAAAACGCCAAAACCACATCAAGTCACTCTTCCATTGTCGTCGTAAGCACCATCACCCTTGCTTCTTCTCTACTACATTCAATCTATTTCTCTCTCTATCTGTGTGTGTGTGTGTGTGTGTATATATCCATCCCCGCTCTTCATTCTCATTTCTCTTATTCCCTTCCTTTTTTCCTCGTTGTGTGAAGCACATGATGCCATTAATTCAGTGAACAAACACAGAAAATAGAGTAACTTTAGCCACTCATGTTGACTCTGTTTGCAAAAAATCTGACATGGCCCGCGATGTTTCATCTAACACTTTTACACGCAAAGAAGATTTATGACGAAGCATCTTACATGTTCATTTTCATCTTATGTGATTCTAGTTACAATAAAAAATCTAAAACCTAAATTTTCATCTCTAAACCCTTCATCAACAAGATATTTTTTTCCTCATCTTTCAGCACAATGCCTTCACTTCTGCACAACCGACTCCTTCCACCACTACCAACATTAATTCCCTTTCTAACTCCACATTCAATAGTGCCTTTGTTCACTATCATATCACTTATCCTTCTCATGTTATTTCTCAGAACCATAACATACACTTCTTTCTCCACATTTCATGCCCAAACAATCCTCTCATCCGCAGTTAATTTCAAATTCCTCCCTACTTTACCAAATCTAGAGAAATAATTGATCCACCATGACTTTTAGTCTTAGACCAAGTGATCAGCTCATGACCTTTATAGCATCATCCTGTGCCTAAAATCTTAGACCAAGCAAGCAATTCAAATGAGTTTATCAATTGGTCTAAGATGCTGGAAAATCATATGATTTGCTTGCTTGGTCTAAAATGTTAGGCATAGGATGATGTTGAGAAAGATCATGAGCTAGTCACTTGGTCTAAGACTAAGAGCCATGATGAGGTCAATTATTTCTCTAGATTTGGTAAAGTGGGGAAGTATTTGGAGTTTACTTCGGATGATGGGAGTGTTTGGGTATGGAATGTGGAGAAAGAAGAGTATGTTATGGTTCTGAGAAATAACATGAGAAGGATAAGTGATATGATAGTGAATAGAGGCACTACTGAGTGTCGAGTTGGAAAGAGAATTAATGTTGGTGGTGGTTGAAGTAGTGGGTTTTGCAGAAGTGAGCGGGTTCGACATAAAAAGATGAGGGAAAAAGTATCTCGTTGGATGAAGGGTTTAGAGATGAAAATTTAGGTTTTAAATTTTTTTATTGTAACTAGAGTCACATAAGATGAAAACGAATAATGTATGATGCTTTTTCAAAAATCCTAATTACGTGTTAACGTGTTAGGTGAAACTCTATGAGCCATGTCATACTTTTTGCAAACAAAGTCAACTTAAGTGACCAAAGTTACTCTATTACCATGTTTTATGGATGAAAATTAGGTGTTTTAAAATAACCTTAATTGTACTTATTATCCCTGATCTATCACGATTGTGCAATTTGGATTCCCTATGTTTTAAATGAGCGAATTTTGTCTCTCATGTCCCAAGACGTGAAAATTAATAGGTAAGTCTAATTTTCACATCTTGGAACATGAAGGATAAAATTCACTCATTTTAAACATAGATGGGCCAAATTGCACAATCGTGATAGATTAAGAATAAAAATATAATTAAATTTGTTGCATTGAACATGAGACTTTGCTAAGAAAAATTAAACTACAACTAAGTTTCTTACTACTTCTGCCAACAAGTTATTAATATGCTTTGCAAAAATTTAAGTAATTAACATGCTGTAAATAAAAAGAAGGCGTGCACAAGTTTACAACATGTTACTTAAAAGAATTAATAAAAAAATTTGTAACATATATTCTTGTTTTCTTCTACAAATTTTCAAATGATATACATGTTGCTGATAAGGAAAATGAGAAGGAGATTTGTCACTCAGTGAGAACAGAGACCTATGTTTTGCACTCTATTAGTATTTCATTGATTGATAATATATTCTTGTACAGCAACCTTGCTTTTATAGGCTTTGCAAACATAATAAAATAAGAAGCACTATTTAAATATTAAGACATTTAAGCTAGAAGAAAGAAATTAAACACTGCTACACAAAAACGATGTCTCTTGGATATTAACCAAAGCAACAGCTGATAGATGTATAGTGCTGAGACATGTTCATTGTTTGGTGTCCACGTTCAGCAGTGTAGCTATACATTTGAGATATTTTAAATACTTAGCTAGGATGCTACAATTTGGTTTAATAAAAAAACTACATAATTATCGCGGATGTGCAAAAATTTCCAAAATCTTGATGTCGCAGCTAAAATCACGGTTAATTTAAAACCATGATGATATGGATTAGAAAAGGAAACAGGATAAGGTAACTTGACCATTTATTTCGCATATCTATATACACTATCTATTTTAAAGCGGATACATGATTTTCCAGGCTATTAACTAGCGGAATTACCCGTACCCTGCACGGGTGACTTTTGTTATTTATAATTTAAATTTCGTGTAACGTTATGTTTTGTATTTTTTAAGTAAATATATTTTAACAATTGTTTCAATTATATGTTCTTAATAATGATAATTGTGTATTAATTTACCATAATTTTTTACTTATAATTTTTTAATTATTTAAATATGAAAAAAAATTAAAATTTTAAATAATAAGACTTAAATTCACTCAAATTTTTGTATATACATTAAATCAGTATTTTTAATTTTTTAATTCATGTTTAATGATTAATATTTGATTGATTATTTTTCATATCAATGTTTCTATTTATAATAACAATAACAATAATAATAATAATAATAATATATGTTGATTCAAAATGTTAATTTCGAAGAGAAATCAATATGTAACAACAAAATAAAACCCCACTAATAATAAAACTCAAATCAAATCATAGGAAAAAATCATCAGATTAATTAAACCAAAATAATAGATAATTTACGAAAATTATTTAGATTCAAAGGCTTGTCTTATTTTTGAATAAAGTCTCACGTGACTATTACTTTTAAGTTTGAACTCGTACCATTTTTTTGTCTTTGACTCTTCGATCATACTTTTGGTAACCACCGCCTACCAGGGACGACGGAGGGAAAATTCATTTTATCAATCCAAGCAAATAAATTGAAGGATTTTTGTCTTTCTCCTTCATGAATTAAAAAAGGGGGTGAAACAATATATAATGGTAAATCGAAATGTATCGGGTTAGTTTTCAGTTCCCATGTTCAAAATCGAATCGATCCAAACCAAATCGAAAGTATTTATTTATTCAAATATTGTATTGTATAGACTTATCCAACAATATACTCGTATACATTAAAATGATGAAATATTTAATCCACCATATAGATGAATGATAATATTGTGACATATAACTTACTTGCCACCACCAGCACTCTCCACAATTGCCACTACAACCGGTATCGATGTCATTGTTATCGCCATCGTTGTTTCTGCACCACCTCCACCACCACATGAACCACCGCCAACTCCACTCCCATAATCACTACCATCCATTGCTATCGCCAGCACCCTGCACCACTGCCACCGCCACCACCACAACCAAGTCCACCACCACACTCTCCACCTCCTCTACCCTCTACTACTACCATTATCACCATCACTTCCCTTCAGCACTGCCACATCATTGCTTTCACTACCGCTCTTATATTATATTGTTACTGCCATGAGCACAACCAACTCCCTAACCACCTTTTAGCATGAAAGATGTCTCTTTTTTGTTTTCTTATTTATATTTTCAATTGACCAACAAAATAAATTTGGGATATCAAATAAGACAGAGACAAAAGGCAACTTAAATACAAAAGAGACTACATTACACACAACTGAAAAATTTAACTATAGAGTTTACCTTCATGATGATAACAGAAAATAAGAAACGCGAGATGCAAGTCTACACAACACTGGAAAACCAATATTAAAGAAAATTTTAAAAAATAAAATAAAAGAGTCAACATTTCATCTTTGCATGGTGAAGATTCATATTCATCGCGAGAAAAAGAAAAACCTCGAAGATTTGAAGGAGATTGTAGTCTTAGGGTAAAACATCTAATAAATGAGAGGAAACCTTGATCTGATAATGAGTGAAAGAAATGGAGAAATGAATGATTAAAGAGAAAAGTAAAAAAGAAGAAGAAAAAGAGAGACACACCTTAAGGGGAAACGTTCCTGTCATATGAGAGAAACATACCTTATATATTGATAATTATAAAGATTTACTTATATTTCAAGCATTCATTTCAAATTTGAAATTCACTAAATATATTAATTATATAGGTATAATACAATATGATCGTAATTGTTGTCTGATTATCATAATTGCATAATTTTAGAATTTTATTTATTTAGGGGCTAGGCCGCTCACTGTAACAAAAAAAAGATTTTTATTTATTTATAAAATTAATTAATATTTGTGAAATTAAAATTAAGAATTACTTAATTTATATCCTTCCTTTTATAGTGTTTAAATTGATTTTAAATCATTTCATAATTTTTGAAATTATTGGAGGGAACCCCAATTTTAATTTCGAATTTAAAATTTAAATGTTTCAATACCCTAAATATTTAAAATACAAATTACTTAAGTTATGTCATAATTTTTTTAATTTGTAAAAAAAATCAAAGATTAGATATTTTTATCATTAATCATTAATCTCGAGTTTCATATGTTTTTATGAAATAGTTTGAGGAATTTTTTGAATTAATTTTTTTTGAATTAAAAAAATTCAATATTATTGGAACCGGGAAACTAATTTCTAAATTTTTATTTTGACATTTTAAATTAAATAGTATTAGTGATTAATGGCAGGTTGGCTAGGTTCCTTTGTGTTCAGGACTTTCCATAATCGTAGCACTCTGGTAACAATCTTCCAAGCTTTATTGGTCGCAACTCTAATTTTTTTTTTTTTTCATTATGGCATTGGTGATTACAAGATGAAGGCTTTCAGGAGTTATACTCATATGCTATAGTATATATTGAAGGGTTCTTTGAGGTTACAGCATGGTGATCCATCGAATTTTGCAGTGGGATTTGCAGTGGGATCTGAATTGGATGCAAGGCTTGGCCGCTGGGTCGGGGAGGGTTATTAGAATTCTTTGTAAACTTCCTTGAAATATCATCTTAACTTTTTAAAATTGGTACTCTTTTTCCTTGCTAGGTTTTCCCAAGGGGGTTTTACCCTAGTAAGGTTTTAATGAGGCTTGTTTTGTTAAGTCTATTTTCAAGGAGTATTAGGTGGGGTAGTTTCGTCATCTTTAAGGTCTTTGTTTTTTTCTAATTGGTAGTATCTTTTATCTTTTTCTTTCTTTTTGTATTGGGTTGAAGTACCCCTTGTACTTCTATTCAATATAATTCTTATTGCCTATAAAAAAAAATCAAGATGATTCCACGTTAAAAAAAAATTGAAGAGTATCAATCAAATTAAGCATTAATGTTTTTTTAAAATAGGAAAAAAAATCAAATTTAGGTATTGATTGGTGAAGCTTAATAATGATTATGGAGAAACTTAATAATGGTTGTTTAAAATAGAAAAATATTTGAAATTCGAATGACTTTTTTAATATAGTTGTATTTTTAAATAAAATAAAAAATGAAATTTTAATGTCAATATATTTCTTCACTAATATATGTGTTTTTTTAATTATTTAATTATTATTTTAATATATATTTTTCGGTAATATTTGTAAAAACAAATACACATAAAATAAAATAAAATTAATATAATTTTGCATTATTTATTTATAATTTTAAAACATTATGTAATTATTATTTCAAAAGCATTGTTGTAGTAATTTTGTATAAAAAAAATCTGGGTTTCAATCATTTTTTTTTGTTAATATCTCTTTTTACATAATAAAAAAATCCATTTATTATGCACAATTTTTTCCGGATTATTTAATTTAATGAGTGTTTGGAATCTTTTTTGCAATGGTTTAAAAAATATGATTATAAAAGAAAACAGAAAATTAAAATTGTAATTAAATTAGACCACAATAATTAAGGTGAGTTATGACTCATGATAGTATGTTGTGACAAAAATGTAGATAGGATTTTTTTTCTTGGAGGGAAAATGGATGACTTAGAGGGTGCCATGTGTCATAGGTTTTCTAGAAGAAAACCTTATTTTCATATATATATATAGATAATGATAATAAAAAGAACATTGCAAGAAATTCTATTATAAATTACCAACTATAAGGTATTTATTGCAGTTGTTCTAGCTGCTGCTCAAGTACTATCTTTTTCCTAACTACATCAAATCATTACCAATTCCTGACCAAAGATATCTCTATCCTTCATTTGCAGCAGGATCAACCTTGTTCTGAGTCACATTCATTTCAGTTTCAACACTTTTAGCTTCTTCTCTGAACTTTTTGTATATGTCACTTTTATAAAACTCTCTAGTCCTGTGCACCAAAATGAGAGACACAAGTGCCCCAAGCAAGGTCACTGCAGTGATTATAATGAAAGCCTTTCTGTAACAGTCACTCCCATTACAATTCAACTCTTCCCCTGGCTTCCTCTTCAACCCCAATGCTTCCATTTGCCTTCTACCTTCCTTGTCATACAAATACCCTGCAACCCTCAAACTGAACAAATATGACCCAATTGGGCTTGCAACTGACCCAACATTGTACAAAGTTGAGTAATATTTAAGCCCAAAAAGTTCAGATATGATGGAAAACAGCAATGGCCAATTTGCCCCAAAGCAGAACCCAATAATAATTGAGGCTGCATAGAGACCATTGGGGACATTAAAAGCAATTAGAAGATGACCAAAACAAGATAACACAAGAATTAATGTGAGTATGATAGGCCTAGGGACTTTATACTTGGCTATGATGTACTCTGAGACAACACCTTGCACAATTTTACCCATGTAGATCCAAATTGCCAAGAGGGACACAAATGTGGTTATGCTATGTGCAGGGTACCCTAAAGATAACCCAATTTGGCTCAAGTTGTTTACCACAGTGAGGCTCCCACCAAGTCCACAAATTGTGGCAAAGAAAAGAATCACCATGTCAGGGCTGAAAAGGGCTTGAAGAATTGTGTGATCTTCACCTCTTCTTGGGGGATTCAGCATGTCTCTCCAACATGAAACTTGCTTTTGGTTTTGGGTAGTTTCTCCTTCTTGGGAAGCATTTGGCTTCTGAAGATCTGGCATCTCTGAAGTTATATTCAGAGGCTTAGGAGGATTTTCACTATAGATGCTTTCTTGCTTCACGTTCCAAATCTTTTGTTCTTCAATGATAACAACAACAAGTGGCAGGATTAGCAAGAGAAGCATCACAGTGGAAGTGACATAGTATCCATTTTTTGTAAAGTTGAAAGCTTTTTGCACTATGATCATTACCAAGAGGAACCCTGCAAGGACTAGAGTCAAGTAGAGGAAATTATAGAAAGTTTTTGAATCATTTGCCTTTTGAACTCCCTTGTGGTGCTTGATAACTGGCAAAAATACAAAGGTTGTTGCAGTTGGAAGCCAAGCCATGAGCAAAATCAAAGATTTTGAGTCATTTCCATAGAAGGCATAGTAAAGTTGAGTGATGATTGCTGCACTTAGACCCAGATAACCACTCAAAAGGCCTAAGACAATTCCTCTGCTTCCAGGGAAATTCTTCACACTAGTGACTAAAGCTCCAGTGTTGGTTGAGCAGTGAGAATTGGCTCCAATGAAGATGTACAAGCACATGTTCCACACTTGAGGTTTGGTGATTTTTTTTGTCACAGCAAGCCAGATCATGAAGTAGCCAAAGAAATTGAGAACACCACCAACTGTTAGGACAACCCAAGGGGGTGTGATTTCATTGACTAGGCCTGAGAGAATGCCAAAGTTGGCACCTAAGTCTTTGAAGAAGCTTAGAAGAGTGAGGGTGGATTGGTCATAGCCCAAAACTGACTTGATTTCTCTGGAGTAGAGGCCAAACATGTAGCTTGCTCCTGATACTGACATGATCATGAATGAGGAAAACACCATGAACCATCTTCCTGTGAGGACTTGGAGGGTGAAGCCTTTGCTGTTTTGCCAAACACTTCCACCATGATTTGTGGAAAATACCATTTTTCTCACTCCTATTTTTCAGCAGAAAGCTAGCTAGCAGGCTAGCACCAAGTTGTTCATGAACTGATATACTATCAAAGAAGAATAGAGATGGTTTAATTTTGGATAATAGTGATTAGAATATATACACAAGAGTGTGAAGTTCTAATTTCCAACTACAATCAATGATATTTACAAGAAACTTAAAAAAGAAAAGAAATAATATTGATATTTACAAGAGCAGACATATTAAGAATATTGACAAAATTTCTCCCCTGTCCAAATGAGCAATAAACAATAATGTTTTGTGTATACATATTTTGAGTGTAGATCACTAGAGAAAAATATTAAGAGATGAAAAATAAGTGATAAACATGATATATGATATGATGTGATCGTAAAAGAGAGATAAAGAAAATAGTGGGGTATCCCAAGATCTATGCACTATTTTATAGTACATGTATCATTAGATAAAAAATATGAATGAAAATAGGAAAAATATATGCACAATTATTAAATAATTAATACGCACTAGAGAAAACAATATATGATATAAATTAAATTAAATTCAAACAATAAAATTACCTTCATGGGAGGGGGAAGGCATGCACTCTGGCAGAGGTAGATGCAAGCTTGTGGTGGGGTGGCGGTTGCGGTTGAGGATGCCTTCGTAATTGTAGGGGTGGAGAGCATCCAACAACAGTGTTAGTGATTGATGGTGCTATTAAGGTTGGAAGATTAAATAAAATTAACAAGCGTATGACTAACTGAAAGAGACAAGTTTATATAATAAATCTATTGGA
Source organism: Lotus japonicus (assembly GCF_012489685.1). Lineage (NCBI taxonomy): Eukaryota > Viridiplantae > Streptophyta > Magnoliopsida > Fabales > Fabaceae > Lotus > Lotus japonicus. Next base: position 129,863,029 of record NC_080041.1, on the reverse strand, counting down.
GCTTATATATCTACTAAAAACACACTAAATAAGCTTGAACAAATATTCATTGATTGACATCCAAACATATTGAATATAACTATTTTTTTTTTCTCTCAGGAGTCAATCGCCTTATTTTCTCTTAACTTAGGTTCGTCCCTGAATGGAAGGTGTCAGAAGCACGGGTACGGAGGAGAATTCCTCACGACGATGGCAATGGTAGAGTGCAAAACAATAATAGTGACAGTGGTAGCAACTAGCAAGTGAGATATTGGGTTTGTTAGGCGGCCATAAAAGATATGGAAGGGGCCGGGTATGCAGTGGTGGTGGAGGTGATGGTGGAGCTAGCGTGCTTCAACAACAATGATGGCGGAGTATGCTTGGCGGCCGTAGCGGTGGTCATGCATATTGAAGTCTCACATTAATTAAAAATGTGATTATATAAGTCTTTATAAATGGTAAAACAATTAGCACCTCTAAACTAAATTTTGAGATATAGTTGCACCTGATACAAATTCAAATAAAGTGTGGCCCGTGATACTACGTACGATGGAGGTGAAGAGTTTCAGATGGGGACAATAGTAAAAGTGTCAAGTGGCGCGCGGTGACAAAACTGAAGGGTGTAAATTAGTGTAAGGGACAAGTGTAGCTGTAAGTTGTGAAAGTGGTGGAGGATTTCGAGTTGTGATTGTGGTGATAGAGGTGAGAAGAATAAAAGCATTGTATCATAGTTTCAAAGTTCAATTATTTGTCATGCATGGTACTATGGTAGACCTTGTGGGGGACCTAACTCATTTAAATACGATGATATTGATAATATTGATGCGTAACGAAAACACGCATATAAAACAAAGACCGCACAACGTTTGGTACTCTAATAGCCACGACATTTCAATTGGAAACCGAAACAATGAGTCTCATAAACGGAGCACGTTATTTGACTTTGGAAAAATAGTCACATTTTCTACATTTCTTGTGGGATTTGACTCACTTATCCAATTCTCTTTATAGGATAAAATAAATCATCATAATTATTTATAACTTTAAAAAATTAATTAAGCAATTCAATCCGTGGTTGCAGTAACTTATTTTACCATTTAAAATAATTGGGCGGGTTGGTAGCTCACATGGTTGAGCTAAGGATAATTGCAGGTGAATGGTTAGGGTTCGAACCCTGTATTAATTTACTAACAACTAACATCTGCCTATAAAATAAACCATCTAAAATGACTTTCATTTCAGAGGAGTCAGGCTCTTTCTTTTGTTCAAGGAATTAAGTGTCAATTTATATATTTTATCAATGTTAACTAAAGGTATCCACTGCGGGAAGCACCCACAATGCTACAATATTTTATTTATTCATTTTGGCCTTTAAAAAAAAAGGTATCCACCGCCGATCATGAGTTATGAGATTAATAATAAAAATTTGTTAAAAGATGTCTTTTTCTTTATGGCAAATATGACATTCAATAACTAATAATCGAAAATACATCTGCTAATAGAGCTGAACAGATGAATGATAAAAAGAAAATTCTCCCACCAACACATGTTGAGGTAATCATAAACCAAAGAACCTAACAAGCGGGTAACCCTATAAGTGCCTTTTAAATCGTTTAAAATATAATATTTTTTAAAGTGGATTTTAGAAAAGAAATATAATCCTTTAAATATTTTATATGTTTTTATTTTTTATTAATATTATCAAATTATTAGTAGAATTTGTAAATGATTGCCTCCCGCAACTTGGGCTGTAAACAACGATACATATACCTCATTTACATGTTTAAAATTTACACTTCAATCCACGTGAATTGACGACTTAAGTCCATATTCAAAATTTGGACTTGGAAGTTTTTTATGAATTCGCATCTCAAAGTTATACTTTGGTTTTCTAACCGAAAAAGTAAGATATACCAAATGTATTTATTCAATAAATGGGATCACTAATAATCGTGTAAGCCGGCTGTGAAACCAACACATAACTTTTTAATCAAATAATTATTTGTATAAATTACATTCCTCAGATTTTTATAACACTCCAAAGAGTTCTTGTTATTATTACTGAGAAATGAGAAAATGTACATGTAAAAGATAACTAAAGTAAGAAGAAAAACAACTAAGAAATAAATTTTGTAAACGACTTTATAATAAGAGTAAAAACTTAAATAAAAGTCTGAAAGACAAATTAAAAGGAAGGAAGTAAATGAAACAATGTGAACAGAGGTGAGTATGAGAAATTTGTATGTTTGATTGATGATTTGAAACGTATAGTGTTATAAATGACCTTATCCCCTATTTACACCATTTTATGCTTTTAGCAACAAGGGTATATACACAAGCAAAAAGTATTGCTAAAAGTGTTTCAGGAATTAGTTTGTGTATGTTGTCATAAATGGTTCGTTTTAGGTAACACATTTTATAACGACACTAAATAAGTGTTCTCTATATAATAAAAAGGAACAATTATTAAGTGATAATTGTTGCCTTTTTTTCTACAATAAGTTACATTTGCTCACAATGTTACTAGAGAACACAAAAATTGTCTCCAAAAGAAATAGGTAACGCCAGAACATGAGACAACTAAAAAGTGTTGCGTGAAGATGTAAAACACAAAAACTGTTACCTTTTGTGTTTATGGCTGCACTTTTCAACAGTTCCAAAAAACAATAAATGTTGTAGTGTTATACGGTAAATCTCAGTTAACTACAATGGTTACAAGATACTTAATCACTTGTCTACGTCCTATTATTATACTTCCACTTAAGATCATGGTTTGGTTCATGTCTCCCTCTCCTAGTCAATTTGAAGACCTAGACTTCGATGAGTATCGGCTAGCTCCTACCCAGTAACAATTGTTGGGTACGACTCATGGGTAATGTCAAGGGGCAAGAGGTAATCAGGGTATTGTTGTAATCTGGAACACAGTTATTGCTATACAATGTTTGTAACACAGAGACCCTATTACTTAATCTAATCAATTAGACAGAACTACAACTGCTTTGTAGTCGTAGACATAGGCGCACTTTGACGAACTGGGTGAACAAACCTCGTGTGTTTTGTTATTTTTTGCGGTAATGTGTTTCTCTATTTCTTCTATATCGGTTGATGTGCTAATTACAATTCCGTCTATTATTCAGGAATGTACCAATTTCTAAGGCGCTAAACCCTTGGACTTGATTGGATATCTTCATAATATTATCTTCCCTAAGTCTAGGCTTGGTTACTTGTTTAAAAATCCCTCTAAGATACAATGTTTTTCCCTAATAGTGATTCCCTACTGTTTCATAAGCCTGTGAGTGCCCAATAAATTTGGAAAAATAATGCAGAACAACCTGATTTGCATATCTTAAGATGCCCCCAATCACTACAAGAATATGATGATATACGAATGGGCGACGACCCAAAAACCGTTGATGAATTAGAGCTCGATTAAAGACGGCTAAGCCATCGGATAGGAATTTTCAGGAAAAATTTTTTTTAAAATAAATTAATCATGCATAAGTCGTTTGTAGTTTCGTGGGAAAATTTAGCGCGCAAAGTTGTCGGTAATTTGGTGGATAAGTTTCGCACGCCATTATCAACGGCCTATGTATAGGTTCGGCGACCTCTAAGCTTTTACCGATCTCCTTTTCTCTGACCTATACAGCTAAGTCTTTCCTTTCTTTCTTTTTTTATTTAGTTTATTTTATAATTTGTATTTTTGTATTGTGTTGTAGGTTGGATTTACATTGTGGATTAACTAATTGTATTATTTTGTTTTAAGAGATTTATACGGAAAACTTTGTCGTTTAATTTTGGCTTAATACATCAGAAAGTCCCTGGAATTGTAAAGGGAATAAGTTCCAGGACTTGGAAAATTTTTGCATCAAATTAGGTCCCTAAGAAATTTTTTTTAATTCAATTAAGGCCAAAGTGTGACAGACTTCAATTTTGTCCTAGTCATCAATTCCACGTGACTTTTTTAATTTTTTTTAATTAAAAAATTATAAAAAAATTAATTTTTAATTCCAACTCATCTCATTTATTTAAGGAGAAAAATAAAAAAAAATATAAAAAATTACAATTTATTTAACTTTGATCCTAATTATATCCTTAATCCTTATCTCCTTCCATCTCCATGGAATCAACAACAACAATTTCAGAAAGAAAAAATCCTCAGAATCAACAATAAATCTAACATCAACCACCATCTTCATCTTCATCCTCAAAGTTCAAACCACCAAAAACCTATTCCCTTTACCAAGAAATCAACCCCACAAAAAACAACTAAAAAAATTCAGAAACAACCACAAATTCAACATCACCCATCATTTTCATCTTCAACTCCAATCCACCAAAAATCTCTTCCCCTTACTCAAAAACCAACCCCACAAACCTCTTATCCTCCTCCCAGTGTTCTGGAACCCAAAAAGTCTACATCTGTGGGTATAACCAAGAAGCATTCTTCTTCACAACTTTGAATCCACTTTTGCAATATTTAAAGCCAGAAATCACACCCCAAACATAAACCCAGAAAATAGTTGAAGAACAAAAGGGGAAGAAGCACAGAATTTTCAATCAGAAAATGGGTCTTCATCTGGTGCTTTTGGGTATAATTTCTCCACCGCCACTCGATCTCCCCAATACCGCCACTCAATCTCCACCGCACCGCCGCTCGATGCCGTCATAGTCGCCGTTGCAGAATATGTCGTCGCGGGCACACGGAGGAGTCATCGTACCCAAGCTCAACGGATATAATGGTTCCATAAGGCTTGAACAAATCAAGTAGGTGAGCAGCGTTGAAGCTTTTGGAAAGAGAGTCTTTGTCTGGGTTTGTTGGGTGGGTAGGGGTGGGGAAGAAGAAGAATGAGTTTTCTTATTCTCTCCTCATTTAGGGTTCAATTTGGGGGAAGATTGGGATTGGGTTTAATTTGGGGGTGAAAATGTTTTAATTAGGGATTGGTTATAAGAATTATTAGATTAGATTAGGTTAGATTATTAGATTAGTTTATTAGTTAGATTATTAGATTGTTTAGTTAAGGTTTATTAGGATAACATATATAATAATAGGGGATGATCATCCAATTCCATTGCAGTATACTTTCAAAATTTGGTTTCTCTATCTCTATTAGTTGTGTGTTTGCATGCTCAAACCTCTTCAACCATCTTCAATATTGCTATGCTTAAACTATCATGAATTACCTCATAGGTTTAGTTGTCCATCTAATCTCTTGGGTTTGATAATTGAGACATACATTTCTATATTACTTGAGCGACAGAGTACAATTTCTCTAATTTGCGGATGTGTATTTTTAGCACAACATTGACTTAATAGGTTTTTACAAGTGTAGAGATGATAAGACATTTGTTTGGAAATTTAAATATTTCAAGGACTTATTCAAGAATTTAAAAAAACTGGGAAAATCATACATATAGTTCATGTTATCATATATATAATTTAAATATTTCCTAAATACAAGCTCTTAGGAAGCAACACGATCCTATAGTTTAATGTTTCACACGGAGGAGCATTCTACGGATAATTGGGTGGCACCCCTTGTGCCTTTTAATCATATCATTGCTTATCAAAAAAAAGTTCACCACTTTCCAAAATGCAAAGAAACTTTAAACAATTTCATTCCACTATTTATATGAACTCTCCATCAATTGCTAAAAAATAAGAATACCCCGAGGTGGTGTGAGATGTGGAATTATTAGTTTAGTTAACTAAATAATTTTTTTTTTGCCTTATCCAACTATCTCACAATTGATAACCGTCAAACTAATCCCTCATTCCACAGTCAGTACACTAAGCTAGTGAACAATTTTTTATGTTTCATTATTATGTATTTTAATAGAAAGGTAGGAAAGTTTTATTACTTAATGTGTTCAAACCAAAATTTTAAGTAATATATATATATATAATATTGATTTTATTATGTTTCTTTTCAATATTTATATAGTAGTACATTCAATATAGCATTTAACAAATTTTCAAGTCAACTTTACTTTTATAATTATATATATATATATTATATTATATTAATTACTAAAATTTATTTATGAAATATAGAATTTAATAATTGTTCAAAGTCCATTTTACTTTTTTGTTAATAATATAATTTTAAATAATGATAATAATTTTTAAATATGAGAAACTGCAATCAACAATTAATATAATGAATGAGATAAAAGGCTAATAACAACTAATTATTATTTTATGAATGTATAGGTCAAGTCAAATTTACTTACTAATTAAATTATAAATAATAATAATACTTTTTAAATATGAGAAACTAATTTTTTTACAATTAATAATAAATATAATGAATAAAAAAATATTACTAATAACTAATTAATATTTTATTAATGTATAAGTCAAGTCAATTTTACTTTTATTTATTTATATATATATATATTAATTGATATTAAATACAAACTATTTTTATTCTCTTATATGTGAAATATAAATGGAGGTGTTTTGTATTGATTCTCATAAATTTGTGTGAAAGAAAGCTTCTTACTTGCTTGGACATTCAAGCTCGCATGGAAGAAGAGAACTCTGATCCTATGAACCTTAATTTGGATCTAGGTCCAAGCTCTGAGCTGGAGACTTTGGACATTCAAGCTCTCCTGGAGGAAAACAATTCTGGTGCTATGAACCTTGATTTGGTTCTTGGTCCATGTTCTGAGCTAACGACTGGATCCATAACCAATGAGGTTTTTCAAGGAACCAATGAAGCTTCAAGGCTGAGAGCACAACCTAGAGGGAGACATCCTCTCACCCCTCAACCTGAAGCAGGTCAAGATTATTTTCCTGACCCACCTGAACCCCACAATATCTCAAGGGATTGTGCATTACAGGTTGGGGAAGGAAGTGTGGTGGTTGAGACAACAAAGAAGAAGGATGTTGTTGAAAAAGGTACTGACTCTTATGGGAAATTTTTTGAATGTAGTATTTGTTTGGATATGGCTAAGGACCCTGTTGTTACTTCTTGTGGCCATTTGTTTTGTTGGCGATGTTTATATCAATGGTTTCATGTGCATTCGAATTCTAACGAGTGCCCAAATTGCAAGGGAGTGGTGATTCTTAGGAATGTCACTCCAATATATGGTCCAAGAAATGATGCTGATGTGATTGAACAGGAAGGTTCCAACCTTGAAATCCTTCCTAGGCCCCAAGCAAGGCGTGTTAATAGTCTGAGTCAAACACTTGAGAGAAATACAGTTCCGACCCCTATTGAAGAGATGCTTCAACGTGGTGCGAATATAAATGGTCTTACTCAAGATTTAGTTCAGTTCCATGAACCAGAAAATGCCTATCATGAACAAGCTGAGATAGACACTCCCTTGCTGAGCAGTTTCTTGCCACCCCAAGAAGATCCTCCCCTTTTTGATGACCTTGACTCCTTCTTAAGCGATATCATGAATTCAGGGAGTGACTTGAACATTGATGTAGAAATGAATTCCATGGAATCCTTGTCAGCGGCTTCCTCTAGGAGGAGAAATAATAGTACTTCAGAAGTGCCTAATGTGAATGATGAAGATTATCAAGCTCCTAGGCCAGACGTTTGAGCTGATTATCTAAGTCTTCTTGATCAATGTAAGTGATTATCGAGTTGGTAAGATATTATTCTACATGTCTGCGGATTTTTAGCCACCATACTTTACAAGTTTTTTTTTATGAGATGATTTAATTGTTTCCACTTAAAAGCGTCTCTAAAGGATTAAATCATTTAGAGTTTTGTCATCTCCAAACGATTTTTGCTATAGAATAACCATGAAAATTTCATATATATATATATAGTGGTTAATTATAATTTTCAACTCATGATGATATTTTATTTAATTGTATCACTTGACCTAATTGTTAGGCCATATAGTCCCAAAGAAAAAATTTATAGGCTAGTGAGTGTACCATTTGACCCTTAGTATCCCCACAATGATAGTAATAGCTTTTGTTTTATTTTTTGTTGTTATTGAACGATTATAATTTTACTCTTTAATTCTTAGTGCTATGTAACTGGCACTTTGGTTGTGTTCTGTAATTTGGTCTATGACCTCTTTAATCATAATATCATTTGACTTTTAAAAAAAAAAACATGATCATAGGAGTTGGCATTGTTTTTAGTAAGATTCATATAATAGTTACCTCTGATTTTGTTCTACTGTAGTGAATTCTTTTGAAACAGTCAAACAGATGAATACTTAACCTCTTTCAAAGTGAGACTATGTTGTTTGCACCTTTTCTTTTTCTTTGGTATCATCTTTATATGATGATGGCCTAAGGATTTTCCTCATCTCAATCTCTGAAGAGGAATTAACATAAATAAATTTGTTGTGCTAATTTTTTTTTGTTTGCATAGATTTAGATTTGAAAATTTTAATTTGCTTCAGTTTCTTAAATTTGTATTTATTGTTGATGACTACATCTGAATCAGTAATGTGTCTATTCTTGTGTTTAATGTTTATTTAGTTGTTTTACTAATTTCATTTTATGTTCTTGTGTCACCTTCCAGATCGATCAATTTCAATTCTTGGGGCAACAATTCAAGGTTGTTTTCTATAATGTGGGTTGTGCTTTCAGGAAGACCATTGATTCTTGATATATTGAACAATTATAGATATATTTTTCTAGCTAGTCTTAGTCTTTGTTTAGTGTTCTAAAAATAATGATTTGGATGCCAATGATATGCCTAAGCGCATCTTTATGCTCCAAACTCTACTCGTGTTGTCAGTTGGATTGATTAATTAAGAACTTCTTTGATTCATTTCGATTTCTTAGTCCAGGCCATATATATTCTTCACAAGAGGAAATTTGTCTCGACATGGGTAACTATATATAGGAGAAAATTTTGTCTCCCTAAATATATAACACAACCGCACATCAGAACATATGAATCTGAGACCTATTTCCTAATGTGATTTTTGGTGGTGTTAAATCATTTAACTTCTTACGTTAAGAATCATATTGGAAATATGTTGGTTGATTAATATATAATTTCTTTGGCTTGATATTTATTTTTGGGACTTTAATTAATGCGACGACCTTAGTATAGGAAAATATGACCACACACAATACTAGCATGTCCATGTCAAAGTGGAAAATCATGTTGGTTATCATAATTTTAAAGCCACTGAGATTCTTTTGCAAAAATTAAACATTGTGAGGTTTTTCTTTTCTAAATTTGAACGATTAGACTCACAAGAAATATTTAAAAGTCTTTTTTTAAAGCAAAACAAACTTTATTGAATAAGAAGAGATAAAAATGTAGAGAACAAGGCTCTCATGAGAGTTAAAAAATCAAACCACATAAAAAATTATTTTTGCGGAGCACACTTGGGACAGAGCCTCATTAAAACCTTTACTAGGAAAACCCAGTAGGAGAAAACCTAGTAAAGAAAAAAGAGTACCGAAACCACCAAGTGACTAAAAACCCCTAAAAAATCCCATTACACCCACCATTGTATTGACAACAAGACAAACCCTTATCTACCAAAAACAATTTTATAGCCCCCCAGTCTGTTATATAGCTTAAGACAATCCTTCAACATACAGTAACAGCAAACTAGCTCCCCATTAGTCTCCAATTCAATATGCTCCTATGAAACACTTCCCAATATAATCAAAGCCTCAGTAAAATCACAAAAGCCTTCCAAAATCATTAATTCCTGTCACCAAAACCAGCACCCTCGAAACCATACCACACCAACCAAGCATAAAACAAGTCCATAGGAAACAACCCACAAAGAACAAAATCATATGCCTGCACCCCTCTGTCACCCAATCAAAATCAGTTGCTACCAATATGCAACTCCAAAAACCATCAACACCAGCAAAATGTAACAACATACCAGCCACCACAAATAAATCTCTAGGAAACAAACCCAGTGACCTTCATCAGTCACAGAAACACAACTTTCCCCATAAACGTCACTGCAATTCAGGAGGGGTTTAATTTGATCTGAATCTTAAGTCTTTGAATCATCATCTCTTCATCACCATTGTAAACCTCCCCCAACTATCTCCCAACCTTCCATGTCTGTCGAGCCCTTAAATCCAGGTCCACATCACCAAACTCATCGTCAGAACAAATGAAATCCACTGCCGCCTGTTGTTTCGACTTGTTCTTACTTCCCCTCGGTCTTCCTCTCTTTGCTTTTAGACTTGACCATTGTTCGACCTCCCCAGCAGCATCGGCCCCTCCTACCCTTTTTCTTCCTCTTCGTTGTTTTACTTTAGCCAAAATTTCATCATTTGAATACACACTCTCCACCGCATCGGGTGCCACGAATGTTGCTTTATCTTTCTCGCCCTCCTCAACATCCACACATTATACATCAACCATTTTATGCGTTTAAGCTGCCACATTCTAAACTAGAGATTACTTTATGGAATATATATATATATATTCATATATCATAATACCAAAAAAATTAAGAAAAAAATTATTTTTATCCTTATATGATGTATTTATTATAAATATTACTAAACTTAAACTAATATAATATTTATTTTTCAACTCGTGAAGATCTTATTAGTTTTTATAAATTTAAGATTGAGTCTTTATATCATATTGTAACTCTTGCAAATTTAATTTGTTAAAGAAGACTATGAAAATATCTAGATACCAATAACTTATTGGTCATCCCTTGATTCTAGTAAGTTAGGTTTTCTTTTCTATTAAATGAAATTACTTACAAAATTGAGTTGTTGCTTATTTGTCTTTCTTCTTTACTTTTCATTTAGCATTTTTCTTAGTTCTCTCTGTCCTAGCTTGATAGGAATTGACTTCCTATCAATTAGTCATTTCATTCTCCTACTCATGCCTCTACCCTAATTTCACCATATTTGTGAAACACTCTTCCCTTCGTCATTACACTCTCCATTACCCATACAACCATACCACTACGACACTACCCCCAAACTACTACACGTCATTTTCCACAAGACCATATTACCCACACCTAGTGGCGGAATCAGGATTTTTGTGGAGTCTGAGTAAGGTTAAGTCTAAGCCTAACTGCGCACACCTAACGTTTGACTCATGGTTTTAAATTGTGATTGCGGTCGAGGTTGTAGGTGTTGCGGTTGCGGGCATTGCGATGTTGCGGCGTGAATAGTCTGTTGCAATGCTAAATATGTCACATTGTCAATTAAACACCCAACCTAAACTTATAGGTACAGTCCATAGTTACCATGTTCGCCATACGCTCTAGTAAGTCGTACAAGTACGCGGTAGGCGACTTGTAAAGTATGCAATGTGAAGGAGGTATATAGTGTCAGTTGTATATATAATTTGATTTAAACTTAAACTTTAATTTAAAAATTCAAAGATGGTGTGTAGCAGAAGGATGCCAGAGAGAGTCTTATCACATTGAAAAATTATATACTTGAAAAAAGTTGAAACCAATATCTACTTTTATCAATATTAAATATATTAAATCTGATCCAAAGTTAAAAATGTTATAAGAATTGAGCCAGTTAGGAAAAGGCTGACAGAGAAGGGGTATAGCCATCAATCCATCATCACGTTCTAGCAAGTGACACTCTTCTCTTTCATTAGCGTCTTCTTCTCTTACAAAGTGGTGAACCTAAGCTGATGACCACTGTCAACGACCACTGCGATACCGTGTGACCCGCCACTATCTACAGTTGAGTTTCCCATCTCTCTTGTGCCAAGGTCAAATTGAGTTAGCGGCGGAGCCAGAAATTTATACTTGCAGGGCAAAATTAAAACTTAGGAAATAGCTTCCAGGTCATAATTTCGAGAAGCATAATAACGAGGACTATAGGTCCTCTATAATCACATAATCCTTATAATTCAACTTTTGCATATGGCAAAATCATATTTGCCAGGTTTGTCATAGTCTCTGATATGTGGTACGGATACGGGTATGTGACTTCGAAAATATGCGGTACGAAAGAATTTCCATAATCTGCCTTATTTTTTCTCCCACACTGGAACTCCTCACTTTATTTTCTAGATTTAGCCTTATATATATATATATATATATATATATATATATATATATATATATATATATATATCTTGGATTATTTTTTTTTATAAACCAAGGAATTGTATTGAAAGGGGACACAAGGGGTGTCCCAACCCTTAATACAAAAGAAAGAAAGAGAACAAAGAACAAGAAAACAAAGCAAGGGAAGAAAAATACAGCAGGGAAGCAAGAAAACAGAAAGAAAAAAAACGCCAACAGATCCTAGATAACCAGCTAGGATGCTACCTTCGGATTATCTCCAAGCAAGGCAACGGTTGAGATTTCCATTCTATAAGAGAATGAGAAAACCCCCTCACTTTTGCTTTTAACCAGGACCAAGACTTGAAAAGCCCTATCATAGTTTAGATTGTTGCACCAACAGTCAACAGACCTCCACTTGGAAGGTACTCAAAGTTAAACTCGAATTGCATTATGTGTCAGCAAGCAAATCTAAGAGAACGCAGCAGTGCTGGGCCAAAATCTATTTGAGTCCACGAGTGGATGAGACTCAGCATAAAGAGCGAGAAGAGAGAAGAAAGAGGAGAGATAGAAAAGAGAGAAGAGGAGGGAAAGTGATGCCAAGTTACCAATTATCCCAAAAGCTTAAGGGTGTATTTGGATTTTAGTTGAGATCAACTTAAAAGCACTTTCAACCCAACAGAACCTAAGAGTTACTTTCACATTCGCACATTGAAATTCGTGTTTTTCAGTTGAAACTATCTTGGAACATGTGTGAACTAAAAACCAAACACACACTAAGCTACCTGAATGGTTTTATATTAAAAAATATGCTAATCTGATTTAGCACCTTTATAAGGACAACAGTGGTAAGCGTAAGTCATTCTGTCATGATTTAGCATTTCTTCTCCAATCTGTCACATTATGGCATTAGCTAATATTTTCCCTTAATATCCATAATCAGTCTCAGCTTGTGCCTTCCATTCCATGTAATCTTTTGGTTTGTTACGTCTGTCAACCAAGTTTCATGTAAATTTTAATTTTAACAAACAAGGATCAATTACTATACATCTCATTTCAATCTACATTAAGAAGCACAATCAACACAGAATAAGGAGTAATAATACATGTGCCCTGCCCTGGTTTTGGTTTGATTATACAACAGGTTTAAACAACCATGAAGGAATATGTTATGGTCGATTAAGCCACAATCAGGAAAATTATTGATGCAGATAATGTAAGTCTGCTTTCTTTTGAATATCAGAGAAAGGTTGTGTTGAGATAAACTATTTCTAAGCTCTTTCAAAATTGTATCAAAAGTTAAAGCAGATAATGTAAGCCTTTTGAATATCATAATCACATAATGTAAGCCTATTTTCAGAGAAAGGAAAAGCATATCATGAAATCAATAATTTTTTTGGATAAAAACCTAATATACAAGGGGAGACGCATTACTAATTTTCAGATATCATAATATAAATAATAAAGGGAAATTTTAAAAACTAAATAAGATTAAAAATTTCAAAGCTAGATCCAAGAAAACAAATTATAATAGTGCCATAAAGATGTTTAGTTCTGGAAAAATTGATTCATCATTAATATGCCCATTTTTCACTAGGATTCTGCATTTAAGAATGCATGACATGAAGATTTTGAGGTATGTAGTAAGGAGATTTAATAGCAAGGAAAAAGCTCCATTAAAGTGACTTTGTTTTTGTATTATGCAAGTAAGAATATATCTATCTACCCTTCAATTGTCGAGCTTAAAATTGTGATGCACTTTAATTTGAGTCAATTGTAGATAGTCTCATTCCAATATAAATGCCCTTAAAAGTGTTTTACTTGTTATATTGAATTTAGAGTGGGAGACCAAGAAAAATCCCAACACATCAGCAAACAAGGTGAGACCAGACAAGACAAACAAAACAAGGTGAGAGAACTAGATAGTCTCACTTTCAATGAACTTCAGTATTTATCTGTTTTACAAAAACTCATTTCAGCTGGAACAAAGATACAACCATTATATCAGTCTTACAAAAACAATGCCAGCAAAGATTATGTTAATTGTCTTATGATCATGCTTGAATAATAACATAACAATAAGAATAAAATGAAGACTTTATGATTGCTCAATTACAACACAAATTAAACAGAAGCTCCGGTCATTGTGGGGTACTAACTGTCAGATCATGCAACCTTACCTCAATTAGCAGATAAATTGCATCCTTGACTATAAGGCTTAATCAATTAGGTAGAGTAATACAAATATACAATCGGATAAAACAGGCACATGGGTAATAAGTTATAAGTTCTATAAACTAAAAGTAACATGGTTATTCTATAGCAAATTTTTTCTTCTCAATGACAAGACTTAAAATAACTCAATCCTTTAGGGACGGGCACTTGCAATACTGTAAGTAAAAGCACTTTGAAATCATCTCTAATCTGCCAAAACTTCATACATATAAGGCCATAACATATCAAAGCTAGAAGCACTTACATAGGTGTTGGGAAATTATTATGACATGATTACATGACAGAATAGTAATAACTTGATCTATAAGACTGCAATCAGTTCAGACGCCGGCGCCTTGGAGGACGAGAATCTCCACTATCCACATCAGACACTCTGGAAGCATCATTTCTCCTCCTAGAGGAGGATGTTGATAAGGATACCATGGAATCAATTTCTGCAGCAGTGTCCACTTGACTCTCAGAATTTATGACAGCACCAATGCTTGAAAAGGAATCTCTGTCCTCAACAGGAGGAGGCTGTTCTTGGTTTCTATTTAATGGATTGCTACGGAGATATGCTTCAAATAATCTTTCAGCAGAAGTCAGTGCTGATGAAAGAGTAGTAAGTGTTGCTCTATGTGATTGAGTCCTTCGAAGCAATAGGGATTGCACCCTGCGGTTATCCCCTACCTCAGCAGCATTACCAACATTGTTCTGTGGCAAACCAACTACATCATCTTGGGGTTGGGGTGCCACAGGATTCTGCTCTCTCCGCATACCTCGAGATGTCAAGAACCTACTCAGCAAAGAAGTGGTTCTCTCAGCTTGCTCACGAGCATTGTCCGGTTCATTTGGCTGAACTAAATCCCGAGTAAGATCTATTCTGCTTCCAAGACGCCGAATCATCTCTTCCACAGGGAGTGCAAATGCATTTCTCTGAATGGTTTGCCTTAGACTTTCAACACGCCTTGCCTGAGGCCTAGGAGGGATTTTAAGAGTGGAATCCTCCTCACTGCTACGACCATTGTTTCCACGGCCATATATTGGTGTTACACTCTTAAGCGTCACCTCTCCCTTGCAAACTGGACACTCCTTCGCATCCGAATGCAGATGCAGCCATCGATACACACATGTCCAACAAAACAAATGGCCACAACAAGTCACAACAGGTTCCCTGGCCAGGTCCAAGCAGATATTACAGTCAAAAAAATCCCCATCATTCCCACTACCCCTTTCAACATCATCCTTCTTCTGCGATGTTTCATCAACCGAGACACCATTGATATTCTCACACGCTTTCGGCACCTCCTCCAGTCTCCCCTCAGCCGCCACACTTCCTTCCCCAGTCTGCAATGCGCCTCCATGACCAGAATTCACCAAAAAATTGTTCAATTCCATGGAGATATTGTGCGCTTCAGGAGGGATAGGAAGATGAGGGATAGGAAGATGAACATGAACTGCCTCAGGTGGAATGTGAAAATGAACTTCAGGTGGAGGGATATGAAGATGCTGCCGCCATCTCCATCTCTGCCGAGCCCTGAGCCTCACAGCTTCACTGATTCTATGAATTGGCTCCTCAACCCAAGCATCCAAGTTCATAGCTTCATTGGTTGCTGGCTCAGGACCTGGACTCAGATTCAAATCTAGGTTCATAGCATCAGAATTCTCTTCCCCCATCACAGCTTGAATGTCCAAGCTAGAAAGAAGCTTGCTTTATTACAAAAATTCCACAGAAAAAAAAACAATAAAAAAGGGGCAAATGAAAAAAAAGAGGATTTTTTTTCCCGAAAAATATAATCTTTAATACAAATCGAAGAAACCCATGTTAGACGGAGGGGATTCGTTCGAGAAAAACATGTTAATTGATAAAACTGAAGAATCAGAAATGAAAATAGCTAAAATTTGGGGGAAATAAACCCTAATTTCATCTCAAAGATGAACGACCCGACCCAGATCCAGATTAAGCATAATACAACAAGAACACGCGGTGAATTACTAGAATTCAACTCTAATTGAAGCGATTCATGAGAAACGACCTCGATTGAAGGTTCAAGTTTTCACCAACAAGGATTTCGCAAAAAAAAAAAAAAGATTTGTAATCGTGAAAATTACAAGGAAGAAGAATTGAGAAGATGGGAAAACCTTGGAGCTGGTTAAGGTTGCTATGTGGGTTCGACCATTATCGTTGTCGATCTGTGAGGAAGAGAGAAAGGGTTTAGAGTTAGAGAACAAAACGCAGAATCGAAAGAGAGAGAGAGGGATTAAGGAAGAAGCACGCACCTGGTCTGAGGAATGCGGCGTCGTTGCTCTGATGGAGATTGACGGCTGAGATCATTTGTGAGCCATGAGTGGTTTCTGTTCCAACACGGCGCTATCAGGAACGTTCATGGGTGTCATCGGGTGATTATCAATTTAAATAAGACTAAGACTTTGTATTAGTCTTTAGGGTACCTAAATGTGTTTTTACTTTTTAGTCCCTATCTCACAAAGGTTACCCTTATCCATTTTTATTGCATATATAGTTTGAGTCCTTGTGTTGACTTGAAGAAAAAAAACTGAGGTGGTTAGCATACTCCTAGTCAACACTGCCATGTAGATATTTTGATGGTGTGGCAGATGACTCAAGAGGAGTGTGTGTAAAAACAGGACCACATAAGTAGAAGTGAATAACGTACTTTAGCATTTGTTACTAGCATTAAGTTTAGAGCATTTCCAATGGTGGGATCTTATTTTGGGACTTAACTCACTTTTTGTGGGCCCAGATTGCCACATATGATTTAAGACACTCTTAAGGTTTCCATGCACATTTTGCTCCAGTGGTTGGGATCTTATTTTACTTTTAGTTGGACCCACACTACCCAATATATTTATATTATTTATATCCACGTAATATTAAATTAAATTAAATTAAATTAAATTAAATTATAAATTCAATACAATTTAATCATTATACAAATTAAATTATATAAAAAATGGAGGCTGGAAATTTTCTGTTGAGAAGGGAATGGTAGATAGTGTGTTTGAAAAAAAAATTAAAACGGCTAAATGGAATGGGGAATGTAACCATTTATTGTTCTAGTATGGTGGAAAATGACAAAATAACGGCTAACTGGTAAATGCATTGTTCTTGAACCTTCTCAAAAACAGAATTTTTCAAACAGAATTTTACTGCTGGCACAAAAAACAGAATTTAAAAAAAAAGGCCCAAACGGGCAGAAAATGACCGACCGGCCCAGCCGGTCAAAAGAAGGCCCAACGGTCTGGACCGTTACCGGCTGAGCCGGTCCAAGGCAATACATATAGTTTGAAAACCGGCCAAGCCCTTCTCACACACACAAACCCTAATTTTCCTTTCTCTCCTCCTTCACCCTCTGATGCTCTCTCCTCCCTCACACAAACCTAATTTCCAAACGGCCTCCTCCTCCGCCGCCGCCACCGCCCTACTCCTCCACCACCGCCCCTCAGTTTTCTTCCTCTCCCTTCCTTTCTCTCTTCCTCTTTCCACCGCGACCTCACCTCATCTCCACCGCCGCGACCTCACCTCATCTCCTCTCCTCCACCAACCTACATCCACCTCCGATCTCCGATGAGGAAGCCACAGTGAGGACACGGTCGGTCAAGCCAGCCACAGTGAGGAGAAGTCTCAGTGAGGGTTTTTTATTTTTAGGAAATTTAGGGGTTTTTTTCTTTCCATTTTCCCAATTTTTGTAATCTGATCTTTGATCTTTGTAATATTATGTTTGTAATCTGTATATTATTATCATTCTTTATCAATGAAATTGGTTCAGATTCAGTTTCAGTTTCTTTCCCTCTATTTTTCACTTTGGATCTGGTACTGAAGGAGAGAGAAAAAAATAATATTTTAATTAAGATTCCAGATTTGAGAGTACCTGAGCTAAGGCACGGATCTTAGCAAAAACTAAGATCCCATGTGTTCCGGGTAAGAACATTGAGAAAGGGTGTAATCCCTAGAGAGAGAAGTGATTGCAATGTTCTTGGAATGAACATTGAAGAGAGGTATAGTACCTAGAGGTGGAGGATTGAGCTAAGAGAGAATGAGAATGAGAGAGAGAGTGCTGAATTTCATGTGTTATTTCATCAAATGAGCCAAAAGTCCCTTACAATTGGTATCTGCTACCTATTTATAGAGGTAGTGTTGGGCCCCCATATGCTAGGGTCCTTAATGGGTCGTGTGGGCCTGGCTGAACGAGGCCCAACCCTACTGGCTTGGGGCGCCACCGGGCGGTGTGAACCCTGGGCGTTGCCCCTCTAGGGGCTCGCCCAGTCCACAAGTCCACAAGACACCGAGCTCGAAGCATGAGAGCTAAGTGTGTCTTTAAGAAAACTATAACTGCCTAATGCCTATCCATCGTGTATGCAAAAAATCCAAGTCGCCAACATGGCGTGAGAAAATGAAGGGCGAGTGCCCTTGGTCCGCAAGTCCACAAGCTCGAAGCAGGAGAGCGAAGTGTGTCTTCAAACTGTGACCGCCAATCTCTGTCCCCTTGTGATCCCCCTAGCAGGTCGCCCGTTGCCACTTTCCACTTGGTACGGCGTTCCTCGGCTGGCGGTTTCGACCAACGCGCAGGAACTATTCCCAAGCTTCTAGTTGCAATAGCTTCCCTGCCTAGAAGATCACCTAACCACGCTACTTGGCGGGATCAACAAAGAAGGTATAAAACGTATAGGTCGCCGACATGGCGCAAATGAAACACAAACCGCCAATAGGCGCAAGGAAATACGCAAATACATGAATCTTCGATTGACGCGGGACCTAGAAAGATGGTGTACAAACGCCTACAAGATTAAGGTGTCGTGGTGGCCCGCCACATATGACGTGACTCGCTGAATAGAAGCTGGCTCGCCTGGTGACATGGTCTCCCGCCAATCTCTCCCGCATCCGGCTCTCGTAGCATCTTCACGGATCAAGTTGCTTCCTGGGCGAGTCCCCTAATATGGTGAAGGGACTCAACCAGTCCACAAGACACCGAGCTCGAAGCATGAGAGCACAATGTGTCTTCAAGCCGAAGTCGCCGCCGCATCGTCCTTAGGAGAAGATCCGCCCAACACGCATGCTCCTTCTCTCGCCAGAGTCCACAAGTCCACCAGACTCCGTCCAAGTCATGAGGAGTAGGAGTGTCCTCACTCGCCGCATCGCCATCACCATCTTGCTTTAGCCTTATAAGAAATTAGTTTGACTTGCTCGCCACTCTCAGCGTAAGGCCGCCACCATTTTGCGGTAGGTCGCTACCCTCATTTTTGGCGGTAGGTCGCGACCCTCTTGCGGCAGGTCGCGACCCTCTTGCGGTAGGTCGCCACCATTTTGCGGTAGGTCGCTACCCTCATTTTTGGCGGTAGGTCGCGACCCTTTAGCGGTAGGTCGCCATCCTCTTGCGGTAGGTCGCGACCCTCTTGCGGTAGGTCGCCACCCTTAGCGTGAGGTCGCCACCCTTTTGGCGACTTTTGTGTGTCTAAAAACTGAGTCTTACAGGTCGCCACCCATAGCGTTTGGTCGCCACCCTTTGGCATGAGGTCACCACCCTAGCGGTAGGTCGCCACCCTTGGTGTGATCGTCCCATTTCGGGACTCAAAGTGCTTTGGGTTCCAATGGCCAGTTGGATTACCAAAGCAGTGCTCAGTAGAATGGGCAATTTGTACCCCACACATCGCCAATGAATCCGGTTGTTACGTGGGCTTTTCCGGGGCTAATTTAGTTCATCGTGAAACTTGTTTCACTTTGTAACTAAATCGCGCCATCAGGAGCTTGTCCCACCCAATAACAAACCGCTTATGGAAGAGTCTTCCAAGTTTCACAAAACTTTAATGGTGTGCCTCAATTCACCCACTCCTTCTCTTTGATCCGATTTGCTCCTCTCTGTCTGAATCAAAACCAGTGAAGACAATATAACTTCTAATATCAACTTCAAAATAAGAAAATTAGGAAATACAACAACTGAGAAGGGAATCAAATGAAAGATGGAGGAAAAGTTTGAAGGAATTGGAAAATTTGTTGGCCAGCGATCTTAACCATAGCAACGCTTTACTCGCCAAACTTCCATGGCCAAAACAAAACGTGCCCACCAGAATTCCGCCGCCGGAGTAAAACGTGCTTGCTAGATTCCAACGCCAACGACATTCTCTCGCCGCCGAACTCCATCGCTAACAACACTAGCTCGCCGCCTACCTTCAAAACGTGCTCGCCAAAGCCAACACGTGCTCGCCAAAGCAAACGTGCTCGCCAGAATTTGCTCACCGCCTAACTTCAACGCCGCCGACACTTGCTCGCCAGAATTTGCTCACCGCCTAACTTCAACACGTGCCCGCCAAAGCAAAAGCGTGCCCGCCAGAATTCCAACGTCTCGGGATTGGCTCTGCTCCTCATGTATTGTGCTCTGGACAGATTCCTCGCCTTTGTTCTTTTCTTCGTCATTACCGATCTGCTCTCCCTTGCCTACATGCTTCCTCGATCTGAAGCTTCACCTCTGTTGACGTTCTTCATTGTCGGTCTGAACCGTGTTGCTCCGATCTACCATCGCTGGATGCGCCTTGAAGAACTAACACACTTCTACACGCTGAATCTCGATCTGTCATTCTCTCGTGAACGCACCTTGTTCTTTCCCCTCCGCATTGCCACTGATCTACTCCTCATCAGTCTCTTTGTTGTTCTCGATCTGAAACTTCTCCTTTTATCGCTGTTTTTTTTTTCTCCCTTTTCGAAACCTGATCAGCTTTCTTGATCCGTCATTCTCCCGTCCACTATAGCCACTGAGTTTCATCGATTCCTTTCTTAGTCTCGAATTCGCTCCCACTCCGTCGATTGACAACAGCGATCAAGCTTCCACCACGAAGAAGATGCTGCCGAGAGAACTGTAGTGACATGGATTCTTGAAGGTCAAGGTGCATTGTATTCCTTTTCCAATCCAGAGCCCAAAAAGATCATCCAAGATCCATTTCCGTAATCAAAATCCGTCCCGCGAAATCCACGAAAATCAACGAAAATCTCAAGCAAAATCAGTTGTGCAATCAATCCACGTGATCCGGGAATCAAAAGTTTATCGGTCCCCACAGACGGCGCCAAATGTTCCGGGTAAGAACATTGAGAAAGGGTGTGATCCCTAGAGAGAGAAGTGATTGCAATGTTCTTGGAATGAACATTGAAGAGAGGTATAGTACCTAGAGGTGGAGGATTGAGCTAAGAGAGAATGAGAATGAGAGAGAGAGTGCTGAATTTCATGTGTTATTTCATCAAATGAGCCAAAAGTCCCTTACAATTGGTATCTGCTACCTATTTATAGAGGTAGTGTTGGGCCCCCATATGCTAGGGTCCTTAATGGGCCGTGTGGGCCTGGCTGAACGAGGCCCAACCCTACTGGCTTGGGGCGCCACCGGGCGGTGTGAACCCTGGGCGTTGCCCCTCTAGGGGCTCGCCCAGTCCACAAGTCCACAAGACACCGAGCTCGAAGCATGAGAGCTAAGTGTGTCTTTAAGAAAACTATAACTGCCTAATGCCTATCCATCGTGTATGCAAAAAATCCAAGTCGCCAACATGGCGTGAGAAAATGAAGGGCGAGTGCCCTTGGTCCGCAAGTCCACAAGCTCGAAGCAGGAGAGCGAAGTGTGTCTTCAAACTGTGACCGCCAATCTCTGTCCCCTTGTGATCCCCCTAGCAGGTCGCCCGTTGCCACTTTCCACTTGGTACGAGAGGATGGCGACCTACCGCTAAAGGGTCGCGACCTACCGCCAAAAATGAGGGTAGCGACCTACTGCAAAATGGTGGCGACCTACCGCAAGAGGGTCGCGACCTGCCGCAAGAGGGTCGCGACCTACCGCCAAAAATGAGGGTAGCGACCTACCGCAAAATGGTGGCGGCCTTACGCTGAGAGTGGCGAGCAAGTCAAACTAATTTCTTATAAGGCTAAAGCAAGATGGTGATGCCGATGCGGCGAGTGAGGACACTCCTACTCCTCATGACTTGGACGGAGTCTGGTGGACTTGTGGACTCTGGCGAGAGAAGGAGCATGCGTGTTGGGCGGATCTTCTCCTAAGGACGATGCGGCGGCGACTTCGGCTTGAAGACACATTGTGCTCTCATGCTTCGAGCTCGGTGTCTTGTGGACTGGTTGAGTCCCTTCACCATATTAGGGGACTCGCCCAGGAAGCAACTTGATCCGTGAAGATGCTACGAGAGGCGGATGCGGGAGAGATTGGAAAAGGAATACAATGCACCTTGACCTTCAAGAATCCATGTCACTACAGTTCTCTCGGCAGCATCTTCTTCGTGGTGGAAGCTTGATCTCCCAGGCCATGTAGTAGGGGTGGCAAAATGGGCTAGGCCCGCTGGGCCAACCCGTTTGGCCCACCTTTTTTGACGGGTTGGGTTGGGATTTTGAACCCAAATTTAAAAGTGGGTCAACCCAACCCAACCCGTATTTTGGCGGGTTAATGACGGGTTGGGTTGGGTTAGCCCGCCAACCCATTTTTCACTTTTTTTTTGAAATTTTTTTCTATTTTTATTTTTTCAGTAGATTATTGTAACGTGCGCATATAATATGACAAACCTAAACTAAAAAAAAAACTATTTTGAAAACTAGTCAATGACCTTCTATGGATTCACCTATATAAGTTGCAGCTCTTATTCATAGGTTATATTTTGTCTAAAACTTCCATACCTACTCGACATTATATTTTATAATTGTTGGTCGACTATTATTGGCTAAAGTAAACTCTTGTTGATGATTGTAAAACACATTTAGTGATGTTAAGTAATATTAAATGAGTGTGTATCAAAGAAAAATGACATTTATCAATGATTTGATGAAGGTTATTGAAACTTACACTTGATAGTTGCTAGTGAGGTTATAGTTTTACAACTTTTAATAACCACACATGATAAATATTTTTTTGGTATTGCTATTGGTGAGACTTTCTAGTTGAACTTATAACATTTAAAGATAAAGAACAAGTATAATTCTACTTTTTTCATGTGTCAACATATAAAATGTGAAAGATTGCTTAAAATTTCTCATTGCACATCTTTTTTTATTTCACCAAATTTTCTAAGTGGGCTAGCCCGCCAACCCGCATTTCGGCGGGTTAATGGCGGGTTGGGCCCAGCCCGGCCCGCCAACCCATATTGCCACCCCTACCATGTAGGATACCCCCAATGGTGAGATTTAATAAGATCCGGATCTTATTTTAAGGTCCCAAAATAAGGACTCCATTGGAGATGCTCTTAGGAGAGTCTTTATCAAGTTGCAAAGCAGAGGTAAAGTTGATATTGTCATAAGTATCATTGACCTATAGGAGTAAAAACTATTTAGTTTGGCAGCAATGGCCCTGGATATATTTCTCATCACAATTATAGCACAAGTTTTGAGCCCTTTGCTCTTGCATTTGAGGGGTAGTAAGTTTTTTATTGGGAAGGTTTTGTGGATGGAGTGGTTTTAGGAAAGGATTGTATGATGACGGCTGGGGATGATTAGGCAGGTGTGAAGGTTTTGTGTGTTAGGATAGATGCAGATGGGTATGATAGGTTTTATGATAAATGATATGGTTGTGTAATAGGTTTAGAGTCCTTTATCTGACTCTATCAATTTAGGTAGGCTAATTGCTTGAAACATATAGGGTTGAAGAATGGACAGCTGACTTGATAATTTTTAGGTAATAACTTCTAGAGAAAGTGCGCAATTAGATTTGTTAATTTCACAATTTTTGGGACTGATATTTGGTAACTTAGGTGGTTTGCTTGAGCTTGAAGAGCACTTGTTGGTGGTTCTAGTAGAAAGAATGATTGAGTCACATGATGTTCATGCAAAAACCCTATAAAGAAGGTCAGACAAAAATGTACTAAGATTATTCAGTCTAATGGACATGATAATACATTGTGTGATGACTCCTTTATATAGCTAGTTGGCCCCTCAATGATACTTAAAGCCAGGGGACATGATTACATCATTACATTTAAGTGGGGGAGAGAATCTCGTAATTACATTTATGAGAATAGAGAGAATACAAAAGGACCTAGTCTCGAAGATGAGGAGGATGCATTTGGGCAACTTTCTTCACGAGTGATTGACTTATGGTAGCAGGTACCTGGTCATCATGCAAAGATTATGGTGCGATATTAGTAACGTGGTCGATCGGCCCAATACCCAAACGATCCATAGGGTAAAAGATCTCTTCCCACCGGTCTAAGTGTTTAGGTCCATCATAACTTTTTAGTTGGAGTTTAGGGGTTTTGGTATTTGGACGAGTATCATGATGTTAATGTTAACAAAACGGGGGGGGGGTACATAAGAGCTTGATTGTGAGAACACTGTAGGAGGATGATGTAGTATGAGAGGTGGTTGGATGAAGAAATGAAGGACTTTTTCCCCTAAACTTGAAAGTACTATGATAATTACTTCGTGTTCATGTTGGGCTGGAGCTGGACTATCAGTTGTCGCATAGACATTCATCAATGGAGGTAAGCCAGCAGTTATGTAGGAATGCCTGAATCAACTTTTAAGAGATATGAGAGTGATGAAAGCATAATAAAATGATTGAGCAATGCTCAATTTTTATCTTACTTTCTCCTCCATGTTCATACACTTTAATTAGTGTAACTACCATGCTACAAGGATAGCATGTGGGCTGTGGCATGATACTATTGAGTAGAGAGCTATATAAACATAGAAAATAAATAATCACTAATCAAAATAGCTTTTTTTGTCGACAAAAATAGCTCAGATAAAGTATTTCATCTATCTGGGCCTTTAATTCTGCGGGGCCTGGTGAGGTGAATTGGGTCAAGTTCGAGTGGGCTATCACACTGATTTATCTTACTAATGGTATACTGTTACTAATTAGAATTTCCATGTGTAAGTTGGTGAAGCTTTCATTTCATGCATGAATCAGCAGTAAGTGAAAGAGATCAACAGCACCCTCAATTTAAAGCTTCTAACGCTACGTAAAAACATACCGACATATTTTAGGGGTGTGAATTTATGCATTTATATAACTCTTTGATTTTTGGATATTTTAATTTAAACTTTTTAATTATTCAAGTTAGATAATTAATTACTTATAACTTTGTTGACGGTTCACAAAAAACATAATTCACAAGTTAAAAGAATTTATTAATTTAAAACACAAGACCGTATGTTAAATAAGATATCCTGAATATTAATTACTTGTAAAAATGTGTTTAGATAACTGAATTAGGTCCCCTAGGCCCTAGGATTGTACAAGTGGTAGGAGTTGTGGAACATATGAGTTCGATAGGGAAAGGTCTAGGGATCAATTCATGGCAGGTGCAATTTATTTTTTTGATTATTAAAACAAACTGAATTAGATCTTCTGGTTCAACCGATTCGACCAAAAAGGAATAAGAGTTTGATCACCTCGAAATATGGTAAGAACTGGCCAAAACCGGTTGAACTGATACAAAACCGGTGTCTTCATGCGTTGTATGCTCAAACAACAAGTAACCACACGCATAACTGTCCCAGACAAATCTTGTTCCTTCCTAATTTATTACTCTCTCCGTTCCTATATAACTGAGACTTTAAGGTAATTGAAGAACAATTATTGTTATACTAAGTATCAGTTTTGCTTTTGGTCTTAAAAGTGAAGAATCTGTAACAAAAAAAAAAGTGAATCTAACTTTTTCCCCAATGTTCCCAAAAAAGTGAATCTAACTAATTTTGTTAAGTTGTAATGAGCAAATTAAACGTGATGATTTAAAGGTGCATAGAAAAAGAATCTAACATATCTAGTGCACATAACTTCTTTTTTTTGTCTTCCGAATAATAGGTCAAGTGGTAAGAGTTAGGGGACATGTGAGATGAGTCGGAGAGATCCAGGAATCAATTCTGACGGGTGCAATTTATCTTTCTAATGTAAATAAAAATGTAGTTAATTAACAAAACAGAATAAAAACAGAACAACAGTATACTAGCAGAATCAACCATATAGTCTCAAATGTTATGCCCAAATGAATATTTATGTCAAAATTTTATTTAGCAACACATAATAAGATCCCTGCATGCAAGGAACGAATCAAACAGTGTTCGAGATACAAGATGAGCTAGGCATATATATTTATATAAAACAATTTTGACTTCATATATACCATGATCACACAAATATATCAAATAATACAAAGCTATAGTTTGATAACTTGATTACTTTAAACAAGAAATGCTTGTGCTTCATGTTAATTGATCCTCCTTTTTCAATTAACTTCCATTGACTTTCCTACAATTGGATCTGATTTCTCCCTGATTCCCTGTCAATGGGCTAACATTACCCATGTTGATCATGGACTGAGCAAAGGCTTCGAAGAATGCAGTTTGGTTGGTAGCAAAGTTGTTTACAATGGAGATTGTAGCAGAGCCATTAGTGGAGAACAGTTCTTGATCTGATTGAAGAAGACCCTTATTGTTGAGCAGATTTTTGAAGTAGTTGTTGTCAAAAGCATCGGCGGATGAAGGGTCAAGGTTGTTCAAAGTGGTTCCACTTCCATTTTGTGGACAGTTTTGCTGCAGGGTGGCTAGATAGGTTGAGCTCAGCGTCGGGTCAGGGCTGCCGGTGCCACTGAAGTTGAACAGCCTCTGGTTGAAGAATCGACATTGTGCACGGCCAAATGTATGTGCACCTTCAAGTGATCCATTTGAGTCAAGAAGCATTAATAGTTAATTAATTAATATAAGCATCATAATCTATGTATGGAAAATATTACATCTATCGCATCCCAATTACACGCCACACGTAGATAGAGATAAGAATTGAAGAGAGAAAAATGAAAAATATGACGAGTGATTAATTACCGGATAGGGCGACAAGATCAGTTATGTTTAGGCCAACAGCAGCAAATTTGGCTGAGATGATAGCTAGGCTTTCAAATGGAGTGGGAATGGAGGCGTTGGCACCAGATTGGTTTGCCATCACACCATCCCTTCTTCCAACTAGTACGTTCCATGAAGGACCACCTGCCTATATACATGCATATAGTATCAAGATCATAATAATTATAAATAAGGCATAATTCTAAATTGATTCTATTGAATCGCATCTGCCCATGAACTATGTTTTTACTACTAATATTTAGTACACGTTATTTACAATATGCTTTTTATAGGCTAAAATTGATTTATAGAGAAGTCACTTTAACTTGTGAATTAATTTTTTCTTAGTCCAACGTAGATCACTAAAGTCATCACATAATATTATTAAGTTACCAAAGCCACAGAAGCTTGAGCAGCGAGGGCAAGAATATCAGCACAAGATACAACACCAGGGCATGAATTCTCAACAGAGGTCTTGATGTTATCAACTACATCAAAGCCACGAGCGGAGTTATTGTTGGGAGTAGCATTTTTCTCGCTCAGTGTTATGTTGACACCCTGATCCAACAAAATTGATCCATCACATCCCTGAAACACAAATTAACAAGAGCATTATTTAACCCATAAGCAGCTTCTTGAAAACATGCTTTTTGGAGGTTTGAAGTAGTTGTGCTGTGCACGTTTATGGGATTTACATTAACAAAGCAATCATGAAAATGAAGACGAGTTAGGCTCGCGCCAATGCGAGAATCAGATTGCAGAGCCTGCTGAACAACACTTCTAACGATGGAGGACACACTGGGGCAGGTGCTGGAGTAGAAGGTTGAACTCAATTGAGCATTTGATGGATAAAGAAGGATAATTAGTAATGTTGTGAAAATGGGAGTGATGAGAAGGGAATTACAAGGAGTAGAACCAAGCATGGTTGAATGGATTTCTTGTACTTTCTTTCCTAATACTTGTGAATTTTAGGGAGTGATATCTTGGTAACATATATATACTGGAGAAATTAAGTATGTCCTTTTAGTTACTTTATGACTTGCTTAAGGATAAAGTTTTTGGTGGTTATTACTTAGAAGTGTAAGCAAGCTATGCAGTACATATATGAAAAATAATAAAAAGATAAGATCTGTAATACTCATTAGGTACACCGCTGGACGTGGAAAGGAAAATTCAAACCATAATGATTGCTACTTAACAGTTAACAATCTCATGGTACTTTAGTCGGTGTTCATTAATTAATTTAGCAACCTAAATTTTAGGCTTAATACATCAGAAGGCCCCTGTAATTGTAAAGGGAATCAAATCCAGGGCCTAGAAAATTTTTGCATCAAATTGGGTCCCTAGAATTTTTTTTTAATTCAATTAAGGCCAAAGTGTGTCTGATGCTGAAGTGGCTTCAATTTTAGCATACTCAGCAATTCCACGTGGCATTTTGATTTTTTTTAAATTGAAAAATTCTAATACTTAATTTTTTTAATTCCAAGTCATAAATTAAAAACAAAGACTTAATAAAATCTTAATGCAAAACCTAAACTAATCACTAATAATCCCTAATTTAATCTAAAAACCTAATTAACCTATTCAGCCCCAAATTGAGTCCTAAATCTGAATATTAGAAAGAACACAACGATAGTGAAGGAGAGAAGCGAAGGTGGATGATGGTGGATGATGGTGTTTTAGGGATTTCAAGCAAGGTGGCCTTGGTGAAGAAGAGGAGGGGCGATGGAGAGGTTTTGACTGTGGGAGGTGATGGAGGAGAAGGTGTGGTGGGGGGATTTAGGGGTTTTGACCAGGAAGCCATGGTGAAGAAGAAGAGTCGGCGACGGCGGCGGAGGGGAAGTTATGGAGGAGAGGGTATGGGTGGTGGCCGCCGGTGGGGAATGAAGAAGGAGAAGAAGCTAGAGAAAGAAAGAAAGAAAAAGAGAGAGATGGGTGTGATGAATCTGAGTGTTTTCTGCCCTTGTTCTTGCACACACTGTTGTTGCTCCTTATTCTTCCCCATTTTCAAAGAATCTGGTCTCAAATCATCATCACAGGGTTGGAACTCGCCGGAGAAGACGACAATGGCAGCGCCGGCGGTGGCTCGTTAGTGGATTGGTAGCCAGGAGAGGTTGTGTGTCATGTGGTGCTGGGGGTGGGGATGGGGTTTCGGTTGCAGGTGGAGTTGGGGGTTGGGTGGAGTTTTGGTTTGGCCGTTTGGGGGTGGGGGTTGGAGGTTGAGGTTGAGGTTTGGGAATGGTGTTGGAGGTGGATGTTGAGGTTGCAGGTGGGGTGGATGTTGCTGGGTTTAGAAGATGAAGGTGTTGGGTGTTGAAGATGAGAAGGATGAAGATGATGGTGTTGAAGATTAGATTTTTAAATTAGGTTTATTAGATTATTAGGTTGTTTAGTTTAGGAATATTAGATTAGATTTTTATTAAGTTTTTAAATTTTTTTTTCTGATTATTTTGTTGACTTGGAATTAAAAATTATTATTTTAATATTTTTTAATTAAAAAAAAATTATAAAAGCCAGATGTCACTGATGACTAGGACAAAATTGAGATTTGGCCTTAATTGAATTAAAAAAAAATTCTTAGGAATCCAATTTGATGCGAAAAGTTTTTGGTGGTTATTACTTAGAAGTGTAAGCAAGCTATGCAGTACATATATGAAAAATAATAAAAAGATAAGATCTGTAATACTCATTAGGTACACCGCTGGACGTGGAAAGGAAAATTCAAACCATAATGATTGCTACTTAACAGTTAACAATCTCATGGTACTTTAGTCGGTGTCCATTAATTAATTTAGCAACCTAAATTTTATATTAGGTCAGCTGGATTTACATTGTAAATAATGTTCAGCAAATGAAGTTTCAAGGTCAATAACATCATAACATGCAAGGAACAATTTGATTTTACCTCGTAGGCATGGAACAATTTGTTTTTCTTCGCGACTTGATGTCGTTCTACTGAGGAGGTTGTTAAATTTAATATTGATGTATCTGCGTCTTTGAACTTGGTAGGTTTTGATTTCCTTACTAAGTACGAGCATGGGAGGTGTTGGTGGTGGCGACGGTCGTACGTCAATACCAATGGAAGTTTTGTCTCCTATTATCACGGAGACCCTTAGCTTTAGGTAGACTCTTTCTTTTCATTTGTTTGAATTGAGGAAGTTTTTCCAAAATTCTCTTCTTTTATTTTGCTTGCTTGATGTATTGGCTTAAATGAACCACTTTAAAAAAAAATGCAATCAATTATGTTGTGAATCTATTCTATGACAACATATTGAAAATGAAATGGAGTTCTTTAGGAATTATAGACTAATGATTTGCTCGCCGTCATGTTTCTTCCTAATTTTGGTCATTCTAGTGTTCATTTTCCTTTTTCTAAATTTAGATGTTAATTAAGTAGCAATATTCATTTACAGAGCATATCAGCTTAAAGGTTTTCAAAAATTAAAAAATGAAAGAAGATTTCAAAAAAAATCATGGTGCTTAGTTTCTTATGCTACAAAAATTAATGTCAACGAGCTAAAAGTTCCATATATTTCAATCTTTGTAGTAGGTACTGCGTCTAACTCATAGAAAAATAAATTTGGAGGAATCACAGTCATTAACGTGTAGTATTTACATGCATCTACGCAATCTATGGAGCCTGTTATATTATTAATCTATATATATGTAAAGGAGACTTGAGGTTTTGCATGTATTAAATGCATTAAACCATAAAGCTTCCATACATTTATATTAAATATATAAAAAAATAAAAAAATATTAAATATATTAAAAACTGAAAAAAAATTATATAATAAAAAACTATTCAACTACTAAAATAAAATAACAACATTCATAAACTTAAAATTGACTTGGACTTTGCATTTGACAAATATTAAAAATTAAAATTAAAAAAAAAAATTTAGATAAAAAATTTAAAATAAAAAAATTATATCTATCAATATCTATCCATCTATATCTTTATGTATTTGTGACTTTGCTTAAAGTGATTGTATGACTACTAAAAAAATTGCTTATTGCAAAAGAAATGTTTAGCATTAAATAAGTTATGTGATATAAATAAAAATAAGTTATGTGATATAAGATCATTGTGATGATCATTTAAATACAATAAACTAAAACTCTTGGTTTCCTGTAACCACCATTTTAAAATAATCAATTTCTAAAAGGATTTTGTAATTTTATAAATTTAATTGCTTTAAGAATAAATTAAAAATGAAAAACTTCCATTCTCCATTATCCGTTAATGAATAGCTCATTCTTAGAGGTGAGTCTTTTCTTCTTCCACTACTCTATGGTCATTGAGAATGCAGTTGGAATTCCATATAATTGAAACTCCGCTTATCAAAAAAAATAATTAATACGGAGTAATAATAATAATTGAAACTCCAACCAATCCTTTCGTCTTCAAAAATTCTTATTATTCTCACTCTCATGCTATTTAAGCTAATTATATCAATTGTCAATCCTTCATGTTTCTATTCATCCTCTTCTCAACTTGCGTTGTCAATTATTTGTATAATATTCAAGCTGTTTTTCATACACGGTTTGTCTACCCTCTACTCAATTCACCATTTTAATTTTAGGATAAAGACGATTCACTTACACAGTGTAACACATGGTACCAGTTGTCCCCTCTGTCCTCTTATCAATTTACCGGCCATTTTAATTTCAGGAGAAAGAAGAAGCAGTAGCAGGTTCAATGACCATCTCTCTTGAATGCTCAAAGCATGTATCATACTAGAAACACAAGAAGAATTAAATTAAAGCTCTGCTACTAATTAATTAGTATAGAAAAGAAATTCTTCTATCTTGATTTCCCCCCCAAATAATTTGAATTTTTTTTACTGCATTCAACCCTCAAATATGGCTTCTAATCATAAGTTTTTTTCACTTTTAGAATTATGTTATTGCCAAATTTAGGTTTCGTGAGGAGTGATATAGATTGGTTGATGAAATGGAGCCTGATCAGTTTCAGCGGACAATAAGATCATATGGTTTGATGATCGTTGCAACGTACTTACGGAGGTGTTTGAGCAAAGATCCAAAGCAACAATATGGATTTTATTCAAATAGGATTGAGTTTTATTCAAATCTTTGTCTTTGAGTATTGATATGATGATCTTTTTCATTTTTCATACTTAATATTTTCATCAAAACATGTATATATGCTACTATTATATATATACATACACATATATATATATATATACATGCATCCCCTTCATAGTGCTTTGATATTATTTGGATTGTAAATTTTGTTGCCCAAAATTAAAAGTAATGACCCATGAATAAACATAGAATTAAAATATCAGTACATTACATTTTGATATTTGGAGTATTTTGTGTCGCAAATGACTCTTTCTCTATAATATATCTAAAAGAAGAGTTTGATTGTATACTTTGACTTATATTCTCACCTTTTTTTGCTTTTAGTAAATAATTATACTCAAATTTTTATGGACCAAATGCACTATAGGGTTGTCATGGGAGCTTACTATGTTTTGGTATGTACAAGATACTAAGTCAATTGTTATTTTTTTTTTCTTATAGCAATCTTGGTTTTCAAATTCATCTTACGTTAAGGATATGATTCTTTTCTATTACTCCATTTTCTTACTTCTCTTTTGATATTTATTTCTTTCCCGATTAGCGATTTTGGGAGCGTATCAAGTGAGAGCAATGTTTATCGTAAGAGATGAGAACATTAAATCGTGATCATTATATTTTAATATTGACCATTGATCTTAGATCAAATTGTCACGATTTAATGCTCTCATCTCTCACAATAAACATTGTTCTCACTTGATACGCTCCCTAGCGATTTAAATATATATATATATATATATATATATAGTTGTTTTTTTTCATATGCAAGGGTTATGTCAAGGCATGCATTGTCTCATATTCTATTGCTGTAAAACGATTTCATGTCTTATGAAATTTTTTAATAAATATAAAATAACAGCAAGAATATATATCATTTCAACATCTATATGAGCCTACAAGTGGTTCACTTAAATAAGTTGTGATAGAACTTATCTAAATTTACCAAATCAGTTTTATAATGAAGATTCTCTTAGAGAAATAGAAATACGGGCTCCTTAAATTTAAATTACATAGTTGATCGATGACATCAAGTGTTATATTATTCATATGATTTAAGGGACAAAATATTATTACAAGAGTTCGTGTGAGATGGATAAAGGAAAACATAATATAATCGAACAAAAATTCATGTATTCGGTGAAGTTCTTAAGATCTTGATATTTAATAGGATATCTAAAACATTGTATGCATCTAAAAATAGGAATATTAATTATGTTACTCATGAACATTAATCCAGTCATAGGAAGGCGCAATGGTAAAAGATTAATTATCAAACATATAGAAGAATGGATAATAATAGATGAAAAATACTTACAAGAAGCAATCACATCGATACCAAAACCCTTATCCCATGGATAGCTCTTACCACAAATTATGTAAGTGGCATTTTATCTAAGAAGAAAATAATTCACAATAAAAAATGTTACAACAAAAAATATATTATTGTTGAGAATAATTCACCAAAAGGATGAAAATATTATTGAGTAAGATAAAATATATGCACAATATACTTTTTTGGCCACAAATGTATTATTTTGTTAAATATATTGTTAAATAATGAATTTTGTCAATATTATTACATTTAATATATTTATATACTCTTAATCTTCTTTCATTTAATAATTAGTTTACCTTTAAACAAAACTATGTATGTTTTACAAAGATATATAATTAGAAAATCTTAAAAATAAGCCCGTGCAACGCACGGGTTTAATTTCTAGTTTATTATTATTAGGTGATTGTTGTAGTACCTTAATTTAAATGAGGGTACGATACCTTAAATGATGTAAAATTTCTTTATCTCCAATTTTTTTAACTTCTAAAAGCCTCTAGTACCATCATTCATGAGCATTTTAATAGATTATTTCATTATCTTGTCGTTCGCCAGACACCAATTTCGATATCTCACCATTATTGTGGTCAATTACTCTCTTGTTCTTAAATCGCATACATTTCCACTTTCACCACTAGATTCTGACTTAAAAAGAGCTGCAACAACCGGCATGACGTCTAAGATTCCAACAAAAGTTAAAAGGTCTAATCTTTTCTTTTTCTTTGCCATTTAATTTAACAATTTCATCTAATCGGGGTACCGTACCCAAAAGAATTTCAAGGTACCACAAAATTTGCCTTGTGTAGACCCATCGAAATGTATTCGTACCCACTCATATCGGTTCTAGATGTTTCTGAAATTGTAGGTTTGGCAAGATGATCATTGACCACTTTGGGCTTATTTTTTTTAACCAAATTCATGCAATTTAAATCTCACAAATACCTAATTTAATGCAGTTTCGTTTTTTTACCAAATTATAGTGTACCTAAATAACTCGCAATAATTGACAGAGAGAACTAGTTTTTTATAAGTTGCAAGT
This sequence comes from Lotus japonicus, assembly GCF_012489685.1. Taxonomy (NCBI): domain Eukaryota; kingdom Viridiplantae; phylum Streptophyta; class Magnoliopsida; order Fabales; family Fabaceae; genus Lotus; species Lotus japonicus. Next base: position 129,828,567 of record NC_080041.1, on the reverse strand, counting down.
GTGGAATGACGGGTTGGGATCCTCTCAAGTGGGGAAAAACTTGAGGTAATAATGTGAGTAGATCTCAACCCTTCATTTCTATTAAAACAGATCAAAGATTGAAAATAAGAGAAGATTAAATAGTGTCTTTTATGTGTGATGTACCCAATCATTTCTTTGTGAGTTTTTACTTTTTATACCTAGTACTCACACTATAATATTAACACTGCCAAACTCCATTTCATATTCGTGTAGTATGTAAATAGTGTTAAGGTTTTCTAAATTTTACTTTTTTTCTTTTTTGGATTTTTTTTTTCTGGAACCAACAAATATTTATTGGCCATTTCAAAATTCATGTATTTATTTTGAGTTTCTGACTACCATTTTCAATATTCCTGGAACCAATAAATGTTTTCTAACATATCCTTATCTCAATTCCACTTCTTATCATGTCTTAAAAAAAAAGTAGATAACTCTACTCCACACTATTTCTTTTTATTTTATCATCTCAATATTAAAACTTAACAATTATGAAAAAATGATATCATATCAGTTGATAATTAATGTCTTAACAATTATGAGGACTGGGTATAAAAACGTTGGGTACAAAAACTCACAAAGAAATGATTGGGTACATCACATATAAAAGACACTATTTAATTTTCTCTTAGTTTCAACATTTGATCTGTTTTAATAGAAATGAAGGGTTGAGATATACCCACATTATTTCCTCAAGTTTTTCCCCACTTGAGAGAATCCTAACCCGTGGAATGACCACTTTTCAGAAGTCACAACTTCCATTAAAAAATCAAGTTAAAGTTGTTACTGTGATGAAACTTCAACCAAAAGCAAAGTTACCTAAGATGCACATTTTTTTTTCCTAATCTGATAGTGTAAAGTTATTTTACACAATTAACAAATTAGATTCTATGGATGCAAAAAAAATTATTTTTTTATTTAATTTCATTAATTGACATGACACATCCTTACAATCTAATTGGTTGACAGGTTAAAAAATCTTTACACTGTCAGTTCATCATCATTTTTCTCTTTCAAATATCCAAAAAAAAATACTTTTACACCTTTTCCCCACTTTAGACCATTAACCTCTCTCATACTCCTCCATCAAACACTCGACCACCACAAAGATCATGAGATTTCTCTCTTCTCACTAATCTCTCTTTGAATATTTCTCTTCACCCTTCTTTCACCATGTCTCAAGTGTACCAAATCCCTACTCCATCATATTTCAACAACCAGACACGAGATAAAAATCTAAAACACAAATCAGCAAGCAGTTACAGATGCCATAAAAAAACCTAAGTGATCTAGGGACTGTTTGGTTGCAATTTTAGTTTTCAGTTTTTAATTAAAATAATTTTTAAAAACAGTTTACAGAAGAAGAAAACAGTTTGAAAATGACATGTTTTCAAACATTTAGAAAACTGATATCTGAAAACTAAAAACAGAAACCGAAAACATATTTTAGCTGTTTTAGTTTTTCAGTTTTAAAAACTGAAAATGAAAACTGTTATCAAAAACAGTTTTTGAAAGCAGGTCGTGTCAAGCAGATTTTTAGTTTTTTAAAACTGAAAACTGTTTTAAAAACAACAAACAAACAAGACCCTAGTGTAACCACCACCAAGAACCAACCCCATCTCAACCATCCTTCATCACCGACAAACCGAAGCCAGAACCAATGAAGCCCACTAACATCCCTCATATTGGAGTTTCAAATTGAAGCAAGTGGATAAGGAGATCGAAGATCAGAGAGTGAGAGAGAGCGACGATGGACTGTGAGGAACCTGACGATGGTGCAAGCACAACTACCACTATGAGAACTCGATGATAGCGACATGCATAACCCAATCCACCTCGTCATCGTCGCAATCCACAATGACCTCTCCTCATGTGTGCATAGGTACATGCAATTGGGGGTTATGGACCACTATTTTAGCTTGCTCATGCTAGATTGTCCACCAAATGTAAGGAATTTTAAATTTTTAGGAAAAAGAAGGAACAATTTTTTTAAAAAAATATTGAAAGATAATACATTATATAAAGTTAAAAAACGAATAAGTTAGTGGGACGATGTCCCACAATGAGGATTACTTCTTTGGTGTTGTGGTTGCACCCTTCGATGTTTGTTCCACTTGTTGTTCTTGGCCACCTCTTATTCTAGGACAGCCACCTCTTGTTACGGGACCAACACTTTGTGTTTGTACTAATATTGTGGGATCTTGATCATCAATATCTCTATTATCAGAATCTTTATAGTTCATTAATTATCATAATTCAGTCAATATGGTAAGACATTCCGTACAGGGTGCAGTGTGCACGGTATGCCTTTGTGGCGTGAAGTTATGAACTTTGATCTGATGAGCTTGTCAGAGTATGCTGGAAATAATTTAAAGGCAAAACCTGAAATTCAAGCCCTCTGGATTAAAAGGTCTATGCATAGACAAGTGATGTTGTGTTTGAGGTTGTGCTGGCGAGTGATGTTGTGGCTGTTGGGGCTGATGTTTTGTTTGTAGAGGTGGTGAATTAACTGGGAATGTAAAGTGTTGACGTAGTCAAGCTTCATGTAGTGTGTTAAAAATATGATACGGGTAAATCACTTCGAAAGCACTCAACATATTGCCGTAAGAAAATTTAATGTTGTGAATTGCTTATATGAGCCGATTATAGGGATGACAAAATGGGTTATCCCGCTAAAACACTAAAACGAGACTAGATAGGTTGGGTTTTCAAATCCACCAAAATGTTTTGACCTAACCTCCTGGTCTACCAAGAAGCAAGTTGATGGCGGGGAAAGTTCTTTTATTTTTATTTCTTAAGTCTAATATATTATATATATGGTGTTTCAATCGGACCTCAATATGGTTCTTAAGGTATGAAGTTACATGATATAAGACCACCAAACATGTGAAAATGAATTAAAGATATTGCGTTATACCCAGAGTGAAGTCAGTGAGCAAATTTTTGCCTATTCAGATTCTACTCAACTCAATGCGAATTTCCTTTTGTAGAGAATATATGTTTTCTAAACTAAAAAATTGAGTAACATAAAGGTTGCCATAGCGGATATCCAAAACATTATTTTAGACGTAAGTGTTCATAGAACATAAAGGTGCAGTTTGCCATAGCGGATATCCAAAACATTATTTTAGACCACTAAACAAAGGCTTGCTGCTAGAATAGTATATCTATAATTTTTCAGTATATATATCTATTATTAATTGTCTGCAACACCTTTATTGAAACCACAACCTGCATTGTAGAAAAGAAGATTGAACTGTTGTTGGTGACCTTGTTTCATGAAAATTTTATGAATAAGATGATCAAAATAAAATAAGTAAAACAACTATATAAATACATAGGCCAAGGAGATTGTTTTTTAGAAATCCAAATAGGGAAGAGACTAAATTTAGGGGTAGGACAAAGGGGATCGATAATAAAAAAAAAATTCAACCATCCACAAGAATACACAATCCTTCTAATTAGCCTATAAAGAGAACACGTTAAAAACCACCCTGACACAAATAGAAAAATTCCAAGGAAGTAAAGCTAAAAACTTAAATCAAAACCGATAGCAATAAATAAAAAATGGATACACTCAAAGCAACCACCACTTCTTCATTTCCTGTATTAGGCTGCAGATAACTGTCTCGCCGTTAAATGAGATATGCATTACTAATAGGGACATAATTTTCAGAAATAAAAGAGTCATGTGAAAAACTAGATCAAATTAAAATTTTCAAAGCTTGACCCATACAAATATTTTTTAAAAAAAGTAGTTTCATATTTAAATATACAGAGGATATATATTAGTAGAATGATCAACGTAACGCCTCAATTTCCTCAAACGAATAGTAACCCAACAAACATAAGGACTAATTTAGAATTTTCCAAAACATTCAAAAATTAGGGTATCGAAAACCACCCATTATCACCAAGGTAAGTGCATTCGAGAAGTTCTCAGGAAAGCAATATGTGTCACAATGGAACACTTAAGTACCAAAGCTTTCTTAACTATAATTATCCCAAGAGTTCCTCACCCAAGATCAAATAAATTTAAACCGAGTCTCGCTTGATAAAATATATTTTCCAAAAACTATTTCCAAGAACTTAGCAAAATGAATAATTACCTAATAGATAACACAATCCGCCAAATTCAAAATAAGATAATTCGAGCACTTATGTCCAAATTCAACAAACCAAAACAAATTATTAAAAAACCATAGAAGATAAGTTCTAAGACAAAAATGAGAGTCCAAGACGTTAGAATCGATCACAAAGTTGAATAGTTCTTCACGAAGAGCGTCAATCTTAGCGTCCAACCGTTTCTCCAAGGTCTTCATCTCAACTTCTATAGGTGTCAACGCAACAGGGTTAACGTCTTCGAAGGAATCAAGGTCACTTTGTGGGACGTCATTTCCTATGGAGAAACGTGCCCAAAAAACAATTACTAAATCAGAAGGGGTTAACTCAAGATATATATGTTCATCACATTTGAATTTAGAATAACAACAAGATAAGATATGATCATCGAATATCAAATTAAAGATAACATCAACATATTATTCAAAATTAAAGATAGCATCAACAACAAGGTTGGTACCCTAATATGCAAGCTATATGCATCTACTAAGATGGATCGATCGAAAAACGTCTCTCAAAAAAACACTATCATGCGAGACAGCCAACTCCACTTTGCCACTTCAATAATTCAAAAAGCCTCCACGTGGTGGGACAATCTTATGGGACAAATAACCATCACATAAACACTTCAAATTTCAAGCCCTAAATGCTCATGTTATGTACAACAATTTCGTGACATCATAGTCATCCTCTCAACAACTTTCCAAGTCTAAAACCAAGTTATGATAGCAAGAATTACACCAAAATTTCCAGCAAATATATACCTCATCAATCATGCTTAAACATCAACAAAACATCACCAAAAGCAAGGGCATTTTATCCGAATTTTCAACAAGCAAACATGTGAATAAAACATGCTATAATCACACAAAGTACTCAATTCAACGGTAAGAAATTCTCAGAAAATCCAGCAAGCATATAATCAACAAAATATGCTAAAAATATCACAAAACATCAATGCAATGATAGCACATTTATCTCAAAACATGAAATATCAAACTTGGCACACAAGACTCAATAACACTCTAAAACCGAGTTGCCTTTACCTTCGCAAGTAGTAGTGCGTAAATTTTGAGACCTAGAACAAAGAGACATAACCTTAATTAAAACAAGTTCTAGATGAAAGAAAATCGAACTCCAAACCCCTACACCAAACCCGCAGCCAAAAAGAGAAGTAGAGGAAGAAAAAGAAGAAGTTCAAAAACATTTTCCCAGCACCCCAAACCAAGACATAACTCGCGGCCATAAAAAAGGAGGTAGAGGGATTTTCCTTTCAAAAACTCTAGGCAAAACTAACATGATGTCTCCTAAAAAAATTCAGCAAGGAAACAAGACGAAAGGTTCATGAACTCAAAGGAGGAAAGGTACAGAACTTACTCTAGTTGCTTAAGAAAAAACAAAGAAATTGAACTCAAGGAGAGAGAGAGAGAGAGAGAGAGAGAGAGAGAGAGAGAGAGAGAGGTACGACAATGAGGGCAAGAGAGAGAACTTGAAGTGTGAAGGATTCTGAATGAATTGCCCAAGAGTGCTCTGTAGTCTTAGAAGACAAAACTTGATATTCTTACTATGAAAGAACTTAAATTTTATCTTTTTCACAAGAATTCAATGCGGCATGATTGAAAGATAGATATGTATTATGAGTTTTACTATAGCAAAGACATCTCTAATTATGATCATGCTTGAACAATAACATAGTAATAAATGTTATGAAATGAAGGCAGCACAAGTGAAAGGGTGGGAGAGGAGAAGAGAGAAGCAAGAGTCAGATAAGTAATATTGTGGAATGGAGTTGTTGTTTGGTGCAACCACTCTTCTATATATAGCATTATGTTAAGACAAATACACATGACCAAGCCCATAGAATTTTCATAGCCCAAACACCTAACCTTAATGGTCACATCCAACTATTCACAATAAAAACCAAAGAAAGATTGTATAATCATGAATTACAATTTTTTTTTTAAAAAGAAGCTCTAACCATTACGGGTACTAAGGATCAGATGAAGCAACTTTATCCTTATTAGCGGATAAAATACTTCTTTGTCTATAAGACTAAACTATTATGTCAAGTAATACAATCAAATAAAAAAAATCACGGGTTATAAATTTAACCTTAGCATAGAGAAAAAAAATGGTTTTCGAATGACAAGATTTCAAATGACTTAATTCATTAAAAACATTTATAAGTGAAATTACTTTGAAATCACCTGAAATCTACCAAGACTTGTAAAATATGAAAACTAAACAACACAATACTCATAGATCCATACCATAACAAAGCAAAAACACTTACATTGATTCAAAAGACTTTAATCAATTCAAACGTCTACGCCTTAGAGCTCGATAATCTCCACTATCGACATCAGGTACTCTTGAAGCATCACCAACATGGGGTTGATGTCCTTGGTTTCTTCCACCTCTTCCAACATTGTTATGCAACAAACCCACCACCTCATTTTGAGGTTCTACAAAATCCAGCTCTACCCTCATGCCTCGAGATGTCATGAACATTCTCAGCAAGGAAGTGGTAACTTCATCTTGTTCATGACGAGCATTGTTTGGTTCATTCGGCTGAACTAAATTATGTGTTCTTGAAGCATCATCAACAAGAGGAGTATGTTCTTGGTTACTAGAACCTCTAACAACATTGTTATTCACCAAACCCACCACATCATCTCGGGGTCCCATGTAAATCATCTTAATCCACGTGTCTTGTGATGCCTCTAGCCTTCTCAATAACGAAGTGATAATCTCAATCTCAACTTGTTCAGGACGAGCATTTTCTGGATTATATGGCCGAAATGGATCTTGAGTAAGACCAACTGAGTTTCCAACACATTGAACCATCATTTCCATAAGGATTGAAAATGGATCTCTCTCAAAGGTTTGGTTCAAATTATTAGCACGCCTTCCTTGGGGCCTAGCAGGTATTTTAGGATCAGAATCCTTTGCTTCACTTACATGAGAGTTGTTTCCACCTCCATATATTGGAGTAACATTCTTAACATTCACCTTACCCTTGCAAACAGGACACTTATTAGAATTTGACTGCACATTCAACCATTGATATATGCATGGCCAACAAAATAAATGGCCACAAGAAGTCACAATAGGGTCATTGGCCACGTCAAAACAAATATAACACTTAAAAAGGTCTCTACCGTTGCAACTGCCCTTTGCAACATCATCCTTCTCTTTCGATGTCTCGGTCGCAACACCTCCTTCTCCAGCCTGCAATGCACCTCCGCTATTGGAATTGGCATAAAGATGGTTTGATTCCGTGGAGGAGTTGTGTGGATTAGGTGGAATAGGTTGATGAACATGAACCAGTTCATGTGGAACCTGAACATGAATTCCAGTTGAACGGTTAAGAAAACCCTCCCAATTCCATCTTGTACGTCGATTTGCTCCGAGCCTCGAGATTTCTTCGAATATCGGAATTGTTCTAGCGGACGTGGACCTAGTTGTTGGATGAGATCTTGGACCACGATCCAAATTAGGGTTCAAAGCATCAGAATTCTCCTCCGCCATCACAGCTTGAATGTTCTAGGAAAAAACGCTAACGTTAATACAAATTTCTTAGAAGTAACATCAAATACCTCTCTTAAGAGAGAATAAAAATTGATTTATATATATATATATATATATGTAAAATTCACTTGACCTATAAATTAATAAAAATATTAATTAGTCATTAATAATCTTATTATATTTATTATATTAATTACTAATTGTAATTTTTCAATTACTATTTAAATTTTAATTATTAATCACAACATGATTCAAAAATAAAAAATAATCATCATAAAAATAAGTAAAAGTAAAATTGACTCACATTAATACAAGTATTGATTGGTAATTAATAACATTTCATATCATTCATTATGTTAGTTACTAATTGTGAAAACATTCAATTACTCATATTTAATATTAGGATTAATTTAATTTATAATATCCATTATATTGATTACTAGCTGTATTTATTCCTCAATTTTTTATATTTTAAAAATATATCTTTATTTAAATTTAATTTGTTTTTGACAGATTCTTATATTTAAATTAATACCACAACTAGTTAAAAAAAAAATAAAAAATAATGATAATCTTATACTATATATTATTTTCGAAACAAAAAAGTGGCAACTCCGACAAGTGTCACTCCCTTATTTTATGTCTTTCTTCATACACTTTCTCTCTACTATAATTTTTTTTAATATATAATATAATAGAAAATCAAGTCTGAGAACATCCTACTCAGAGATAGGCAAAACAAATACAAGATAACAAGGTAACAGAAACCGGAAACAAAATAGAAAAGAAAAGAAACAAAATAAAAAAATGAAACAACAGGTAACAAGAACAAGAAACATCAAAGTCAAACTAAATGCAGATACAGCAGGTAGATGATGTCATATTTTTTTTGATTTTTTAGTAATTTAAATATTAAATAATTCCATATTTTCGTAAATATTTAATGCATTAATATTGTATTTAATAGTTATTAATGACATTAGAATAATTAACAAAAGTCAATTGTGACTTTTTCCGAAAATAACTATTGTATTAATTTTAAATTTAACGGTTTTTAATGACATTAAAATAATTAATAAAAGTCAGTTGTGACTTTTCTACTATTAGATGTATTCTAACAAAGTCTTTTTTTAATGATTATGATTATTTTTTATATAACAAAATAAAAAAATTGAATGTAATATCTACGTTCAAAATGATATCAAATATGTCATAAAAAATTGATATCAAATAGTTTTAAAGTATTGATTTGGAAATTAACTCAAAAAAATTGTATTTTAGGTTTTCGTATATACATCTAGAAGATTTAAAATGATTTTGATATATTGATTCAAAGTATAACAAATTAGAAAAAAAGAATTAGAATGTAACTAGGATTGGAAAAAAATTAAATAGACAATATACATATTTTAAAAAGAAAAAACGAGAGAGGAAATATGAAAAATGTGCCGACAAAGTACTTTTATTTCATTTGTACATGGCGCGAGATCAACACTAGTAATAAGTAAAAGTGAAACTGGCTCACATTAATAACAATACTAATACATTATTAAAAATCTTTCATAACATTCATTATGTCAGTTACTTTTTTTTCGAAAGCTGAATATATATTAAAAAAAGAAACTCACATGAGAGAAAATATCATGATAATAGGTAGAAACCAAGGTCCTACTACAAGAATGAACCTCATTAAAACTTTACTAGGAAAAACTGTAATAAAGAAAACCTCCTGGTCTTTACTATGTTAGTTACTACTTGTGGAATTTTTTTTTCTTCATCGGAAAGTGACTTGTAGAAATTTTTAATTTTTCATATTTAAAATTAAATATTTATGTTATTTGAATTTGAATTATCAAACAAAACTTGAGGCAAAATTTAAATAAGAATTTTATTTTATTGACCTTTACATTAATAACAAAATTAATTTTTAGTTAATAATACAAATAATAATTAATTATTATTAACTTTAAAATATTTATTAGAGGATGGTCTTATGAGAATGATCATTTTAAATGAGAACATATGAATAAATAATGATCAATAGATTTAATAAAGAATAATCAAGATTAAAATATGATATTTTTAAGTGGTCATGTGACTACCACATGACTATAAAATGTGACGTTAAAAATAATTATATGACATTTTAAAGTTGTTATGTGACTATCACATGACTATTGAATTAATTCATATGTTCTTATATATAAAATGATAATTCTCAAATGATAAATCCCCATATTCATTATATTAATTATTAATTGTAATTTTTTCTTCAAATTTTCTACTTAAAAGTAAAATATTATGATTATTTAAATTTTAATTATTAATCACAACTTGAAAAATGAAATTAAAAGTAATAATGATACTAATCTTCTAGATACATATGCAAAGAAATACAAATACACAAGCACAAACACTTGCACTTGCACTATTAATTATCAACTTTTGAGTTTCTTATAAAAGAAAAATGTATTAAGTATGAATTAAAAATAGTTAGAATTATAGTTATTAATAATAAATTGAAATAAAAACTAAAGAAATATTAAAAAAAATACAGAAATATATTTATGTGTAAACACTATTAAGAATTTAATCTTCCTAGAGAGGAAGCCATCATCTTCAAGAGCAAGGCTCTCCAATGACGACCCTAACCCTGAGTGGCTAGTCTTCCTTGTTCGCTAATCTGTGCTCCTCATCTTCTTCCCTTCTTTATCCTCTTTGGCTAGATTTGTGTTTAAATTTGTGTTCGCGGTAGGTGAGGAGGTTGGGATTGCGTTGGGGAGTACAGGTTGGGGCTGGAGGAGATATGTGTATGCATGTTGAGGCTAGCTAGATCTGCCTGGAAAGTCTTGTTCTTTGCCTGCCTAGATCTGTGCGTGCCTGTTGAGGCCAGATCAGGTCGGATTCATAGATTCGGGTTCCCTGGTAGTGACGATGGTCTCTACCCTTTCTGGTGCCTTTCCTAGTCAGATTCTCTGTTTGAGAGTGTGGAGGGTTCGTGGATGATGATGTCTATTTGGGCGTCGTTGGTGATTTTGGGTTATTGGTGCTGTAACCGAGTCTTTTGGATATAGATGGCAGTGAATTTAAATTAATTAACCGTAAAAATAATATTTATTAAGAAATAATTAAGAAAAAATAATTTTGAAAATGAAAAATGTCTTAATAAGGTATTTACTGTTAACTATATCATATGTGTGTATTATTTGAAAAATATTTTTTAAATATGCTTTTTGATCTATTTGATAGTAGTAAAATTAATTTAACACAGAAAAATAATTATAACCCAACATGAATAAATTTAAATTTACTAAATAATATTTTACGATATTAAAATTATAACTTTATAATTTTAAAAGTTAAACTTATTTTATTGATGATAAAAAGTATAAGTTTTTTATTTTGATTTAAAATATTTCAAGTTCACTTAATGATTTTTCATATTATTAAGTAAATAAAGGTTTATAAAAAAAGTAAATAAATGAATAAATAATTTGAATGATAAGATATGATCAAATAATAAAATAACATATGATGAATAACAATATATGGAAAATCACACCCCTTTATAACCGAAATCATAACAATAAACTCTAAACAAGAACCTAAATCAATTGAACAGGTTTCAACCCAAGTTGTTAAAATTACTTGAATACTAACTATTAACCATTAATTATTAAAATTCAGTAATATCTTTTATTTACGTAAAGAGAACTTTAATACAAGCATATTAATGCATAAAAAACTCTATTACTATTTTAATATTTATTATTCATATAATTATACTATAATATTTTCATATAATATTAAAATTATTGTAAATAAACCCGTACAACGCATGAGTATTATATCTAGTAAGTAAAATTAAATTTGACTCAGCGAAATGAGGGTGAAGCTTAATCACACAAAACCGTCTATAAAGCTTAGCTTTATAAGAGCTTAACTGTTACATATTTTGTAGAACCTCGAGGGGGGGGGGGGACGACTCTCCTCTACCCTCACATGGTTCCGCCACTGACTATGATATCGTCCGAGGAAACTTCAACGAAAAGCAAAGTCGCATAAGATGCATAATGATTTCTTTTGGAATTTTACACAACTAATTTTTACCCTTGCTTGATAATTATGAATTTTTGAATATCCAAAAAATACTCTTACACTTTTTCCCCACTTTAGACCATTAACATCTCTCATACTCATCCATCAAACACCCGACCACCATTCTCTCTTCTCCCTGATATCTTTTTGATTATTTTCTTCACCCTTCTTTAACTATGTCTCATGTGTACCAAATCCCTACTCCAACATATTTCAACAATTAGATCACAAGATAAAAATCTAAAACAATTCAGCAACCAGTTACAAATCCGATAAAAAACCTAAAAGATCTTGGGTAACCGCCTCGGCTTTTTTTTCTGAATGGCGTATAAAAAATTATTAATTGGAAAAAAGGGGTGAAAAAAATTAAATTTAGTTGTCTGGGGAAGTTTCTGGTAGCATTCGAGAGGAATCTTGCGAATGGTAATAGGACAAAACACTTTTTCAGAACTGAATGACATGAATGGAAGCTTTTTCAGGTTGAACAGTAGGCATTCGCAAGGATGCTTGCGAATGGTAATAAGACAAGATGGAATATGGTGCTTTTTTCAGTGTTGTGACATGGAATCTGCATGTGCATGTGGGAGAGACAAGGGATTCGTTTGCAGGCTCGCAAAACCTAATAAGACAAGATGGAATTTAGAGTTTCAGACGTGCATGTGGGAGACAAGGGATTCGTTTGCAGGCTCGCGAATGCTTTGTCCACAGGCCTTCAAATGCTTTATTGCGAATGCATTAAAAATATAATTTTTTCCGAATCCCAGTTATAAAACCAAGCTCTCTGAATCAGATTTCTTCCCAACACCATTTGCAAATTTTCTCCAAAACTTCCTACGTTCTAATAGCTCAAAAATCACCAAAGATGGATAGGGTCATTGCTTTTGTGTATTCTAGAGGTAGAGTTTTCAATGGCAATCAAGGTGTCATTTTTGAAGGTCAAACAAGGTCCATGCATCTTAAATGCAACATCACATTCGACCGCTTGAAGAGTAAAATCCATGAGAGGTTGAAGCTCCAAAGAAACCAAATAATTTCTAGAGTCATTTGCAGATTTATGACTAACTCAAATCCGATCTTTTTTTCACCTCTTGAGCTAGTTGATAATCAAGACGTGAGTGTCATGATGGATGGATTTCGTCAACAGTCTTTCATGACAACGCTAGAGTTATACGTTGATATTGCTGAAGCTGGAAGTTCATCAATACCGGCCTCAACCAATCCGATAAGTGCGCAGCAGACATTCGCTCATGAAGTCGGTGGTAGCCGTGGCGTTGAGGAGGTTGTTCATTTGGGTGATGACACAGTGAATTTGGATGATGATTATGACTACCATGACACTGATAATGTGGATGGTGAGGAGATTGTATCTTCAGATGATCATGATGAAGATGAAAGATTGGGTGACAGAGGTGACTCGTCTGACTCGGACGAGGGTGGCTTTGACGGCAATCCCGGACCTCCTATTGGATTACCGACGCCGGTGAATGTTTCTCCCGAAACGCATGGTATGTATAGTCACTTTAACTCTTTAGGTGTTGTATTTATCCATATATCGTGTCTTGTATAAATCTTCTTTGTTACAGGCGTCCCAACCCCATTTTGGAATGAGTCTCCACACTATTCATATATTAACTGGGAACACCCCGATGAAGAGACAGATTTCTATACTGGCGGGGATGATCAGACATCGTGGCAGCTAGGTGATGAATTATATATAAACCAGTGTTTTGAGACCAAGAAAGATGTCTAAATGGCCCTCAAGCATTATTGTTTTAAGCTAAATATAACTTATATTGTGGCTGAATCCAAACCCACATACTTTGTGGCAAGATGTCCGAATGGGTGCTCTTGGAAGTTGAGGGCCATGTGTTCTAAAAAAACTGGAATGTGGACGGTAACTAAGTGGGGCGGTCAGCATACATGCATCAATACGATAGCGTCGCAGGACCATAAGAAGATGACATCCGACTTTATCTGTTCATTCATTCTTGGTACAATATTTTCTCATGATTATTATTTTGTTACCCTTAAAAATACTTAGTAATTTATGATTTTCTTCTAATGCTGTAGATATGGTACGTACCCATCCTATTGTACCTGTTTCTCTTATTCAAGAGAGGATCACTGGTGTGCTCAAGTATAAAGTATCATACTTTAAAGCCTGGAAAGCGAAGCAGAGAACGGTTGCACAGATCTTTGGTGACTGGGAAGAGTCATATGACTTGCTCCCTAGATGGCTGAATTATATGCTTCGGTTTTCCCCTGGGTCCTATTACGCAATATCCACAAGTGACATTATCGACTGTAATGGTAATGTAGTTGTTGGTTCAAAGACATTTAAACGTATGTTTTGGACCTTCAAACAATGTTGTGATGCTTTCGAGTACTGCAAGCCTGTGATACAGATTGATGGGACATGGCTCTACGACAAGTATAGTGGAACTTTACTCATCGCAACAACACAGGACGGGAACAACAATGTTTTGCCAATTGCATTTGCAATTGTCGAGGGGGAAAATCTGAGCTCCTGGTCATGGTTTTTACGCTTGATACGTATGAAGGTCACCCAAAAACAGGGTATATGTTTGATATCTGACAGACACGCTGGCATCAAGGCGGCAGTACGCAATCCCGCTAACGGGTGGCAACCACCAAATGCTTATCATGTTTACTGCATCCGCCACATTGCCAGCAATTTTAATCGTACATTCAAGAATCAGAAGCACAAGCTTGACCTGATCAATATGGGTAAGCCACATGCGTATCTTCATTTATTCAAACTTGAATTGGTTAAATGTCAAGTTGATTGTATTTGTGTTAAAATGTGCAGGTTACGAGCCTTGTCCATATCTTTTTCAGAGACAACTCCGCCGGTTTCGAGGAATAAGTCCAGCTATCAGAGATTGGATTGACCGCATCGACAATCAGACATGGAGTCGAGCATGCGATGAGGGTGGGCGTCGATACGGCCATATGACAACAAACTTATTTGAGGCCGTTAACAAAGTGTTGAAGGGTGCAAGAAACATGCCTATAACTGCATTGGTGAAATGCACGTACGGGAGGATGGTGGATTACTTTGTTCAGAGAGGTCAGGCAGCAGCTCGTGAAAAGGCCGCTGGCCACATATTCGGTAAAAAGGTCATTGTAGCCATAGAAAAGAATGTTCTACTCGCAAGTGCTCATATCGTGCGCACGTACAGCATCGATAGGACAAGGTTTGAGGTGGAGGAAGGTTTTAACCAGCGAAGGCATCGCAATGGGTATGTATGGTCTCTGCGGTTGGACAATAGAACATGTGAATGTGGGCGCTTTCAAACATTCAAGTATCCATGTGACCACGCAATTGCTGCATGTATGCATCAAAGTTTAGACTATTGGAGTTTGGTGGACCCTGTTTATACGCTTCAGAGCATATTGGACGCGTATCAAGGACAGTGGTATCCCATTGGCAATGATCTGAACATGCCACCAAGGGAAGGGGATCGAATTGTTCCAGATCCGTCCACGGCTAGGGCGAAGGGTCGTCCTAGGTCAACTCGAATAAGAAATGAGATGGACTTGACGGAGCCTCAATCGAGTCGAAGATCTGTTTCGCTACAGAGATAGATGTTGTTCTTGTGTGTGAGGGATGTACTTGTGTTTGAGGGTTGTTTTTATATTTGGGTTGCTTGTGTTTGTTGTGTGTTTGTTGATGTGGTGGAAGTACACAACTGTTATGAGGTTGTATTAATTATGATGATCAAGATGAGAAATGAGTTTATGATTAAACTAATGTTTTTCCCTTATATTCATTAATTAATAAAAACAATACAATAGATCAATGATGAGTTCGGTGGGATCCTGTTCCGCAATCAGGCCAAGGTGTGTCTCTCGCTACTCGATATGGCCTACCCTGCTATTCTGCTTGGTTCTCATGTTGGCTACCTTGGCCATAAGAAAGTCCATGTTGGATGTTGGACTCATTGTCTCCTACTCCAGATGCTTGGTTCAAGTCAAACACAAAGCTAGCCTGTGCATGGCTGATCGCATCTGGGTTTGCAACATTCCAGAATGATGGTCGGGGATTCAACACGTCAGAAGCTCGGGGAATATCCAACACTTCACTTACACCACCGCCTCCCCATCCAGGTACAGGGCTCCATCCTTGGGGATCAATGTGCTGCATTTCCGGTGTCCTGAACTGGTCATAAATCGAATGAGGCTCCTGTTGAAAATATTGTTGTGACTGTGATTCACCAAAATGCATGTCTGGAATGTATGGTTGTGAGCCAGAATATGGTTGTGACTCCGACATCTGCATCTGTGGTTCTTGGTAGTGTTGTGAACTACCAGATGACCCTGACTCATGTGCAGGCTGTCTCGACTCACCACCAAAGTGGTACTGCCGGTATGAATCATCATGATGTAGGGGATACAACGAGTACTCGCCCTCTCGGGGTGGTAGAGTACCTCCATGTATAGTCACATCCTGAGCATGCACCTCTTTCCAATTCTTGCCCAAACCCTGTGCTTCTGCTCTTCCAACATGTGGTACGTCTTCATGTGTGGGACGTGGTAAATCCGTAGGCATGAGTTGAACTGACGCGGCAGGAATAGTAATCCTGTCCAGCTGGTGACATAAAGTAAGGCAACGCGCGGCTTGGCTTTGCATTTCCTCAGGTGTATACATACCGCGACCGACGTCAGAAAGTCCATACCACACATGTTGAATGTGTTCACCCTACATTAGTCAATAAATAAAAAGTTAGTATTTCAAAATTTACAAACATAGGGACAAAGAGAAGCAAAGGTTATATAACATTACAATTTGCCCTGTTGTCGAACTCTGACGCGTCAGCCAACGAATGGAATGTTGTGCGTACCACTTCATGTAACGGTCGTTAGGGCTAGCTAACGTATTAACCACGGGTTGCTGAACTGTCCTTTGGTGTCGTTGCCCCCACATCTGTATAAAGGGCATCATGGCTGTAACCCAATCTTCCTGTTCCTTCCCCGACAAAGTTATGTCATGCAGTTTATCAATTTGATATGGTGGGTCAGGTACCCCCTGAAACATGCCAAACTGTTGCAAGGCTCTATCCGGTTGGTGCCACTCAACAAAGGTGTAGCATATCATTGGCACAACTGATCTCCACAAGTGCATACTTTGCCGACACCGTTCCGGTAGCGAATTTATAACATGATCTAGGTATGGCCTCCAGACAAACTACACATCCAAATTAGACGAAAAAAATTAAGAACATAAACATAAAATGATTGAGACAAGATATCAAAATAATATAATATTAGCGTAATATAATATTAGCATAACTAACTTACGTCTTCAGCTCTCAGTTCGTCAAGCTTGATCCGCCACAAATCAATTTGATTCGTTTGACGACCAACGTCAACACGATTTGGGTTTCTTCCCCACCTGAAATAAAATTTAGGGAGGATTTATTAACGGCTTATTTTGTCGCATTTATGTGAACAAATAAATATAACTACTTGTAAATTACGTGCATACCTTCCTGCGAGGGGGCAGCCGAGTGGCAATATAGGTATGATTTCAGGGGCAGTCATTGAAATCCTTTCCCAAGCCCAGATTTGGAGCAAATAAGTACAACCACCGATTTCTTGTCGTTCATAACCGGTTGCATGGCATAACTCATGATAGAGAGTTGCAAGCACAGCCGAACCCCAACTGTACGTGGAGGCCAGAGCAAAATTCTCTATTAGTAGTAGATATCTTAGAGGCACATGTGATCCCGAGTGGTCGGGTAATAAGAAAGTGCCAATCAAGCGCAAAATGAATGCTCTTGCAGCAAATTCAGCTTCTGCCGGCTCAAGTGCACCTAGGTTTTGAAAATCAAAACACTGGTTTAACCATCTTATGTTTAAACAACTTCCTCTAATAGCACGTCGCGGTGAAGTGACTCCTAGCGCACGACTGACGAGATCAGACCAGTCACACCATGTCACCCCGGTAACAGGTTGCCCATCAATATTTAGTCCCAGTTGAACTGCAACATCTTGAAGAGTGATGGTGCACTCTCCAAACGGCATATGAAAGGTGTGCGTCTCGGGCCGCCAACGCTCCACCAATGCTGATATCAACACTTTGTCTTGTTTGAGAGAACCACATAGAGCGACCTCGTAAAATCCGGCCAATCGAACGTATTGTTCGTTTTGTGGAGGGACACCATTCAAAGGAATGTGGGGTAATCTCAGCTTCAAGACTTTCTTACTTGTTTGGTTCCAAACATATCCCGACACATGTTTGTTTTGTTTCACCAACAACGTCGGATTTTTTGGACCGAGAGTTAGCACTGCTTCATCCGCCATTTACAAAACCTTCATGAAGTAATAACATGCAACCGAAAATTAGGCCTCAAAGAAAGTTTGAGACTCAAAAACAAATGATAAACTATAATATTTGAAAGGTTAGAATGAGAGATAGAGTTAGAAATAATTACCAACAATATAGAGACTTTTACACTTGAGAGAGTTTGAGGGTAAGTAGAGCTTGAGAGGTATCAAACTTATCACTTGAGAGTTCAGAAATGAGGCTTGAAAGTTGAGAATTGAGAGAGTTGGAGAGGTGAAGTCGAGCATGCAAACTTCAACATTTCTGGGGGTCTTTTTATAGGGGTTTCAGACCGCCAGAAATGCTGAACATAGCCAACAAGCCATTCGCGAGGTCAAGGGCGAATGCCTGTGCATGCTTTGATCGTGGCCGACATGCCATTCGCGTGGCAGGCTACGAAAGCCTCTGCATGCCTGCAGCTCTGCTACGTCCCATCCATTGTCAGCCATTCGCGAGCTTTGTCGCGTATCCCTCTTGTTCCTCAGTCAACCTGCATCGGGAAGGAGGAGAATCTCTCCTGGTGCACCAGATTCTCCTTGTCTTATTAGGATTCGCAAGGTATCCTACGAATGGCAGCTGTTCAACCTGACTTCATGTCATTCGGTTCTGAAAAAGTGCTTTGTCCTATTACCATTCGCAAGATTCCTCTCGAATGCTACCAGAAACTACCCCAGACAGCTAAATTTAATTTTTTTCACCCCTTTTTTCCAATTAATAATTTTTTATACGCCATTCAGAAAAAAAAGCCACCAAGAACCATTACCCATCTAAAAAAATCTTTCATCTTTAACAAACCGAAGCCAGATCCAACCAAGACCACTAACATCCCTCAGATCAGAGTCTCATATCGAAGCAAGTCGATAAGGAGATCTAAGATCAAAGAGTGAGAGAAAGTGGCGATGGACTGTGAGAAACCTGGCGATGGTGTCAGCCACAACCACTATTAAGGCAACCCAATGGCAGCGACGTCCATAAAACCAATCCACATTGGTGGTGTGGTTGTGGCAGAGGAGGTTGAGGGGATGGTGGGCGATGGAAAATGGGTGGTGTTGCATAGGTGGGTGGGATGAAATCCTAACATAATTTATGATAGATTCAAGCTAATAGTGTAAGAATATTTTCTTATTATTAAAAACGGGTAATAATCGGCAAACCCCACTACGATGAGTCTGATCTTACTCGTGTAAGGTTAAAACAAATTGTGCATGCTAGGCGGACCCTAAAAGTATAGGTCATTTCCCTAATCCAACTTATGTTTGGGTTTTAAAAGTTGACACTCTCGAATGCAACTTCTATTAGGGTTTCGAAAGTTGTCATTGTTAAAGATAGCTAATGTTGGTAGTGGCTAGTGTAGACGTGTGTACCATGGTCTCTAGTGGTTCATGAGTGAACCATTCATTTTGTATGAAAGTTTTGTGACCATAGGATATATTGATAAAATATTTTAAACTATTAGAATTAAACATTGATAAAAAAATTGGTATTGGTATTGTGTTGCAAATCAACGAACCTATGTTTCATCATCTTTTTGGGTTTAAACTTTTTCTGTTTTTTCTTTTTTTTTTTTCTCTTTTTCTTGGCTCTCGTTGCTTTTCTGAACGTCGTCGATGAGGTGTCTCAATGTTTATCAGAAAAAAAAATACGCTTTCAATTGGCCATGATGTGCCCCACATGAACATAAAATCAGTCTTCTTAAATTGAGAAGTGGTTTGGGAAAAATGAATTTAAGAGAGAGAGAGAAATTTGGATTGAGAGTTGAGGTTAAAGAAAGAGATATTTTAGTAAATTGAGGTTATTTAATTTTTAATTCTTAATCTGGACAATGGACATGTTGAGGTCAATCTATGAACCATTATTTTAGCTGGTTCATGCTAGATTGTCCCACAAATGTGAAGAACTTTAAATTTGTAAAAAAAAGAAGGAACAGTTTTTTTAAATATTGAAAAGATAATACATTATTTGAAGTTAAAAAACCAGTGGGACGATCGTTGGTGTTATGGTTGCACTCTTCGATGTTTGTTCCACTTGTTGTGTTTGGCCACCTCTTATTCTAGGACTGCCACCTCTTGTTATGGGACCAACACTTTGTGTTTGTACTAATATTGTGGGATCTTGATCATTAATATTTCTATAATCGTTAAATTCATTTATCCTAATTTAGTCAGTCTGGCAAGACAATCCGTACGGGATGTATGATATGCCATTGTGGCGTGAAGAAAGTGGTTATGAACATTGATGAGCTTGGCAGAGTGTGTTGGAAAGAATATAGAGGAAGAACCTGGAATTTAAGCCCTCTGGATTAAAAGGCGTTTGCATAGACAAGTGATATTGTGTTTGAGGTTGTGCTGGCGAGTGATGTTGTGGCTAAGGTGGTGGTTGCAGCTGATGTTTTGTTTGTAGAGGTGGTGAATTAACTGGAAATGGTAAGTGTTGAGGTGGTCCAGCTTCATGTATGTAGGATATGCCAAGGGGAATCATCAAGAGCAGGAAAATTATGAGAGAATTCTTATGGGGTGATGGGTTGGAGGGATCTCAAAAGATAGCGTGGGTTAGTTGGTCTCCAATCTGCCGGCCAAAAGAGGATGGTGGCTTGGGCGTAAAAGATTTGGAAGTCTTCAATAGAGCCTTGCTTGGCAAGTGGAGATGGCGACTAATGATTGAAGATAACAGTTTGTGGGTTAAAGTCTTAGCGGAAAATATAATAGAACTGTGCCAAAAAATGCCTCAACTTGGTGGAAAGATTTGAATTCCTTATGCTTTGGGGAGGTGAATGGACGATGGTTCTCGGACTGCATTATATTGTCAAAAAGATTGGTGATGGAAATTTTGTTGAGTTCTGGGCTGATAATTGGTTGGGCGTAGAAGTGGTACTAAAAACCAGATATGCCCGTCTATTTTCTCTCTCGCCACAACAAAATTTCAGGGTCCACTAGATGGGTCATTGGCTGGAAGGGGCCTGGAGATTGAGTTTTTTAGGCCTCTCGAAGGTGTCTCTGATAAATGGACTTGGACGAAAGAAAGATCCAGGATCTATTCGGTGTGTTCAGCATATGAAGTGCTTATTGGGGAAGGTGTAGTATTCCCCTCTGATCCATTCTTTGGTGCTTTATGGAGGGTGAGAGCACCCTCTAATGTGCTGGCCTTAATCCGGAAGTTACTTCTCAACAGGGTGCAAACAAAGGAGAATCTTTTGAGAAGAGGGGTCCTTCTGCAAGATGAAGAAGCCAAGTGCCCTTTCTGTTTAACTGATACCGCCGAGAGCTCTTCCCATCTGCTTTCTACATGCAGCCATGCAGGTTTTCGTGGAAGATTTGGCCTGAGGTGTATGCTTGGCTGGGCTATTTGATGGCTCTGCCGAGCAAGTGTCGGAGCCATCTTCAACAGCATATGATGCTGAGGTGCAGCAAGAAAGGACGAGATAGCTGCTGGTTTATTTGGATTGCAACGGTATGGATTATTTGGCACTTGAGAAATGATAAAGTGTTTAAGGATGAGGCACCTACTTTCTCAAGTATGCTGGAAAAAGTTCAATTTTGATCATGGTTGTGGCTAAAGGCAAAATATAAAGACTTCATATATAAGTGGCGGATATGGGTGGCTTTGGGAAGCTCCTGTGAGGCTTAATGTTGTAATCAAATCTATGATTAAGGGAGAGTCTCAATGATTCGAGGGAAGGTTCGAGGGAAGGAAGCAACTAAGGTTCTGGAGTACAAATGCTGGTGCCATATAAGATTTTTGGCACCCTTTGCATAAACATCAAACCAGTAGTTGACACTTGACACTACCAAGTGGAGGTATCTGGGTAGGCATGAAAAATGTTCATAGAGCATTAAGGTACAGTTTGGGATAGCGCGCGGAGATCCAAAAAACATTGTTTTAGACCACTAAACACAGGCTAGCTATTAGAATAACATGTCTATAAATTTTCAGTATATATATCTAGAATCAATTGTCTACAACAACTTTATTGAAACCGCAACCTGCATTGTAGAAAAGAAGATTGAACTGTTGCTGACCTTGTGCCATGAAATTGGTCTGTATAAGATGATCAAAATAAAATTAGTAAAACAACTAGATACATACATAGGTCAAGGAGAATTTTTTTTTTAAATCCAAATATATATTAGTAAAGAAGGAAGAGACTAAGTTTAGGAATAGGACACAAGGAATAAAAAAAATAGGCTTAAATGCATTTGGTGCCCCTGATGTTTCATGGGAGTGCAAATGATACCCCTCTTCTAATTTTGTCAACGTTTGTGCCCTCCATGAAACAAAACAGTGTAGCGTTTGCCCTTCTGTCAGTTCAACGTTAGTTTACTAACGGAGGGGCTGACGTGGAATTTTATTTTGCTTTTCCTATTTGCCACGTGGATTTTAATTACTGAATAACAAAAAAAAAAAAGAGGGGCACGTGCTAGATGGGTTACTGCTAACCCTAAATCCCCAATTTGGGGATAAATCCCCAAATTAGAAACACAGAGGGAAAGGGACCTCAACAAATCGCGAAAGGGAAAGGGAAAGACGAAGAACACGAGCACGAGAGCTCGACAAATCGCGAAAGGGAAAGGGAGAAGGCTAAGGGCTCGAGACGAAGAAGAGGCATACATGGGTGGGGAAAGCCATTTCTCTGGAGGGAGCTCTGTTTCCAGTGGCTACGGTCGAAGGAGGAACGTTGTTTTGTGCAAGTGTGGAGAAGTTGCCCCGGTTGTGACTACTTGGACGAACGAGAACGGAAATATTGGTAGGCGGTTCTATGGATGTGGCAGGTTTAAGGTAATGTTTTGGATTAATTGTTTAAGGTTGATTAATTGTTGTGAATTTGGTTTTGCTTGAACTGAAATTGTTGGGAAAATTTATTTATTCTCAGGAACAGAACAGGAGGCACTGTGATTTCTTCCAGTGGTATGATGAGTTGGAGGGTAACCCGCGTGACAAGAAAATAATTGCAGGCTTGTTGCGTAGAGTAGATGAGATGAAGAAGAACCAAGCAATGTTGATCACGTGTTGTATGCTGGGATGGTCTGTAGCTGTGTTCCTGTTGATTGTATGTGCAATTCTAATGGTGAAAATGATGAAGTAGAATTAGGGTGAGAGGATGATGTAGTAGAAGTAGGAGAGGTTGTGGGGTTTATTTGTACTGTGTGTGCCTTTAGTGCATATGTATGAAACTTGAAATTGATAAATGAATTTGAGTAATTTGTCCTCAAATTTTTGTTGTTTGAAATGATGTCTGCAAACACAATGTTCTATCTAGGCTATCTACTATTTTCAGTTGTCATATGGAAATTCAAAATGGCTAATATAATCATAGATTCCAAATTCAATGGATAATGTCATACAAAACCAAACATGGATAACATCCCTTGCAAATTACAATAGATAAAGTCATACATTAACCAAAGGCTTAACTAAGTTCATTACATAACCAGAAAACACTAAGACTAAAAACAGCATAATCAAGGCTCATAATCAACTAGTGCTCTCTTGAGTTCCAACTACAACTCTTGGTCTCTTTCTTCTTCTTGTGGTTGCACCAGATGGAGGTAGTGTAGCTGTTATTGTGCTCCCATGACCTGATGAGGGCTGTGAAGCTGGCTGTGAAGCTGGCAGAGAAGATGGTTGGGAAGCTGGTTGGGAAGCTGGCTGTGGAGCAGTTTGGGTTGTAATTGCATCAGGAGCCTTCCTCTTTCTTTTTGCAGCAGGTTTGTACTGAGGTTTCTGAGGCCCTTTTCCAGCCCTTGCAGCAGCAGATGAACTTCTTGTTACAGGAATTGTTCCACTTCCAGAAGCCTGGCCAGGGTGGACCTTCTTTGGATTTTTCTGACAAATTAGAAACAAATCATTCTCAGTCAATAATATGCATAAGCTATAGAGTTCTAGTATAAACTAAAAATTGCTTTAATTTTACCTTGTTGCCCCCCTTTTCTATGTCCCTATCAGCACCAGTTTTACCTCCACATGTCCTCACATTATGCCCCCATTGTCTACATCTGGAGCACTTCACTTTTGTTTGATTTCTTGGAATCTTGTAAGGGTTTCTTGGTTCATCATTTTTCTTGTTCCTTAGTTTCTTTGGCCTCCCAGGTGCCCTCCTTACATATGGTGGTTGAATTGGTGGAAGATTGCTTTTAGTCCACAATTTTGGGCCATTGTTAGGTAAAATGATGTAGGAATATGTTGCTAGAAATGTATCCCTCCTGCAATATGCAAACACACGGATTAAGTGTAAATAAATGAGAGGACCCCATAAGAGTTTATGATCATGAGTACTTACTTGTAGTAGTTGTGCACAAAGTTTTCAGGGTAGGTGCGATTATACCACATACAAGCAATTGCATGACAGCATGGGATACCTGTCAAGTCCCATTTTCTGCAAGCACAATGGTTGTCTTTGATCTCCACACCATACTTCAAAAATGGACCACTTGAAACCTCAAATTTAGAGTATTCGGTGTCCCCATTCCATTCAGGATGCCAACTTTCTGCTTCTCTCTTGTTATCCTCTAATTTTTGTTGAATCATAGGAGCTATATTCCCTCTATATTTCATCATTAATTGTCTTTGCTTCACAATCCTGGAGGTGATATAGCGCTTCAATCCTTCAACCAGTGAAATGATTGGCTTGTCTCTATGTTCTAGAATGGCCATGTTGAAAGCCTCACACATATTGTTCACTTGTAGGTCACACAGAGAATTAGTGCTGAAATGGGCCCTTGACCATTGCTTGGCAGGTATCTGACAGAGGTCCATCCATGCTTGTTCATTCATCTCCTTCAGCTTCTCCATAGCCCTATCAAATTGTGGAACAGTGCATGCTCTTGCAGCAGCCCACAAAGCACCTTTCATTTCCATTCCTGGGTATTTCTTCCTCCAATTACCATACACATGTTTCACACAAACCCTATGCTCCACATCACCTGCTAATGACTGTAAAGTGGGAACTAGACCCTGAGTGTGAAAACAATCAAGAAATCAGTTCATGTTTAGGACATAAGTGAACAAAAAATTACAAATAAACAAAAATGATAAATCACCTTCTGTTGATCTGAAATAAATGCCCATCTCTGTTGCTTTACCAAGTTCAGGTCTTCAAGCAATAAAGCTACAAACCACTCCCAGGAGTCTCTGGTCTCAGCTTCAACAATGGCAAATGCAATGGGGAACAGCTGGTTGTTCCCATCCTTTCCAACAGCTGAAAGGAGCTGCCCTCCATACACACCTTTCAGAAAACAGCCATCCAGTCCAATCAGTGGCCTACAATGATGTGCAAATGCCAGCCTGCAAGCAGCAAAACAAACATACATCCTTTCAAAAACAGGACCATTTGCTCCAAGAGAGCTCTTGATGATGACTGTGCTTTGTGGATTGCTTCTAAGAAGCTCATCAGCATAGCTCCTGAGATTAGTGTATTGGTCCTTTTCTGCCCCATCAATCATCTTCTTTGCAGCTGCCTTAACTCTGGATGCTTGAAACCTATTAAGGACAACACCCCACCTTATCTGCCCCTCAGCTATCACTGACTTGCATTTCAATCCAGGATTATGTCTTATAGTTGGAAGCAACTTCTTAGCAAGGATTTGTGGCCTGGCATGTCTATTCTTTGCTGTCCTATAGCATGTGTGTTCATCTACAAGACTCACAATCTGCCAGAAGTTATTCTGCTTATACTTGGACAACCTGCAGTAGAATGTGCACTCTCCCTCACACTTGACAACCACTCTCTTACTATCACTCTTCTCAATTATCAAATTCTTCCTCCTCTGAAGAGCATATTCTCTGATGGCTGTCTTAAATACTTGAGATGCTTCAAATTTCTGGGAAAACAGTTCATGCAATAAACATGAATGATAAGAACATAAATATCCAGAGCATATTAATGTCTAAACAATTAGCAGATCTGAAAAATAATAACATAAATTAGGTACCTGACCAACTTCAAATTTTACTTCTGTGCCTTCTGGACCCAACTTGAATCTTGGGTACTTCTTCTGTGGTTGGTAATGCTCATCATCTGTGTCTGGTGGAGATTCCAACTCATCAGATGAACCATCTTCATTGTCAAAATCTACTTCATTGACAAATGCATCATCATCTTCCTCTGAGGTACTATCTGGATGCCTCTCATCTCCTTCAACCTCTAAAACTGTCCTCCAGTCCCACCTCTCATCAAAATCACTGTCATCTAGACTCACATCACTCACTGCACTCTCAGATTCAGATTCACTTTGACTCTCACTCACTAAACTCTCAACACCCCCCTCCTGCTCTGTCTTTTTGTCCTTCTTTTTACCCTTCTTCTTTTCCTTCTTTTTACCCTTATTCTTGTCCTTCTTTTTACTCTTATTCTTGTCCTTCTTTTTACCCTTCTTCTTTTCCTTCTTTTTACTCTTCTTTTTCTCCCCTTCCTTGTCTCCAGCAACTACCTCCTCTTCCTCAACAATAACTGCATCACCATCTTTATTACCCTCCCCACTGCCCTGTCCTGCATTAAATGCTTCACCCTCCTTATCACTCTCCCCACCAACAACACTTGTATCAGCCTGTTTCTCCCTCTCAACACTACACTGTCCCACTTGTATTATGTCAACATCAATGTCTATGCCAGTAGCATGTCCCTCAACAGTAGGCTGCCCTTCACACAAGACTTCACTATCTTTCTCCCCCTCAACAGTAGGCTGTGTAAATTCAAGAAATGGTGGAGGTTCAACAAACTCAGGCTCTTCCTCTACTATATGCTCAACATAGAAGTTGACAACATCATAGCCACTCACATCATTCAGAAAGGCACATACATCTCTATCATCTTTGAAAGGCTTGCAGCCTATCTCAAACCCAAGGCCAGGGTCTTTGTACCACACATTAAAGTTCAAATATCCTAAGCCTCTGACAACCTTGCCTACATCAATTGAATTAATCTCATCCATATCCCAGTTTAGTAGAGTAAGACAAACCCCATTTATATAATCTACCCTCGGTTCACACACAAATTTCCCACCATGCCACACTTTAACTGTTGCAAATTGACTACTAGTGGGCCTGCAGTGAGAACAACATGCAATAGATTAAGAGAAAACACTCTGGCATGTGAAGTATTAAAAACAATAATCTTTCAACATGCAATAGATTAAGACAAAGGACACTGGCATGTGAAGTATCAATCAAACATAAAATAACATGACCAAGTCACTTTCAACATAGATGCACATGTGGGTCTCATGAAAAAGTATTCAAAAATAGACATGAATCTTGAAAAGGGATACCTGAAACGATAATGGTCGGGAATATCCTCCCCAAACCAGGAATCTCGAAAAGGGTCGTATCCCTGCTTTTCACAAGTGGGTTCTTCTTGGACCACATTTTTCCCCTTATCCTTCGTCGGGGTCCCTCCTGTTCTCCTACCTCGACCTCGACTACGTCCACGATTTGGAGACCCACTAGCCATGTGCGACGACAACGTGCTCAAGGATCAAGAAAAGGGGCCAACAACGTGCTCAAGGATTTCCTCAGGGCTAACGCTTGCACCTTGTTCCTCGACCGTTCCTCCCTCTGTGTTTCTAATTTGGGGATTTATCCCCAAATTGGGGATTTAGGGTTAGCAGTAACCCATCTAGCACGTGCCCCTCTTTTTTTTTTTGTTATTCAGTAATTAAAATCCACGTGGCAAATAGGAAAAGCAAAATAAAATTCCACGTCAGCCCCTCCGTTAGTAAACTAACGTTGAACTGACAGAAGGGCAAACGCTACACTGTTTTGTTTCATGGAGGGCACAAACGTTGACAAAATTAGAAGAAGGGTATCATTTGCACTCCCATGAAACATCAGGGGCACCAAATGCATTTAAGCCAAAAAAATATAAATCTCCAACCACCCACAAGATTACACAACCACCTAATCACCATATAAAGAAAAAACAACAAAAACCACCCTGGCCAAAATAGAAAAAATCTCAAGGAAGCAAAGCTGAAAACCTAAGAGCATCTACATCCATCATACTCACTAGAATATCTACACTTCATTTTTTACAATTTATCATAATGTCACATCATCTACACCACTTTACTAACTTTTTACTCCAACCCAACAACTCTTAAAAGTTTATATAGTGGATCTCACCATTAACATCACATTTGTATATTTTATTATTTATCTTCATTTTATCTAATTATATTAATTGTAAGTGCTTGTAATAAATACAAGCTCATTTTTCAAGTCTAGTGTAGAGTATCTATTCTCACATACTCATCTTTGCCATGTTGGAATTGAATATGTACTCCAATAGTAATAGATACTCATATGAGTATGTATTTAACATTAGATACTACCATTGGAGATGCTCTAAATAAGAACCAATAGAAAAAAATTAGAGAGACCCTCAAACTCAAGGCGGTCATTACTCGTTCATTTCGTGTACCAAGTTGTGGGTAATCGTATCATCCCCGCTCTCAAATGATAAAAGAGCAATCTACTAGATCAAATTAAAATTTTCAAAGCTTGACCCATGCAAATATTTTTTTAAAAATAGTGTCATATATAAATATATAGAGAATCCATCTTAGTAGAATGATCAATTTATATGAGAAAATAAGAATAAATCATGATTGTTAAATTATTTTAATTTTTGACTATTAATGATTAAATCTAACGATTATGATCTATTCATATTTGCTCATAAAAAAACTATTATCATAAAATATATCCAATATATATATATGGGGGTTAAGCATCATATTGGTCCCTACCTTTGGGTCGCCGTCTGATCTAGGTCTCTTGCCGGAAAAATTATTGAAAAAAATCCTCTTATATGTAAATCGTTTGGATCAAGTCCTCGCCGGAGTCTGGAGCTCCAGCGAGGGATGATTTGGCAAGTTGACTGTATTAATAATGCTTCAGTGGATTTTAAGAAATAAAATAAAATTACACATTAGAAAATTAAATTAAACCAAAAAATTAAATTAAATTAAAAAACCCAAACTGAATTAAATTAAATTACACATCATAAAATTTCTTCGATTTCCTGGAAATCAAAACATCATGTACTTCTTCATCATCTTATCATCTCACAAACATCATCTTCTCCATCCCATTTTCATCCCATTTTTTCATCCAATCTCTCTTGAATCCTTTCCTCTGCAATCTACTCGAACCCTAACAGAATTCATGCTCAACCCAAGCTCTTGAATCATTTTCTCATCACCTACTCATCGGATCTCTCTTCCCACTCTCCGCCATCCTCATGGAGACACCGCGGCAGATCCCAGCCATCATGCCGTCGTCTCATAACCACATCACCATCGAGCCCCCTTAAACACCACCCTCTTTCTCTACCCTTCGATTCACAGATCTGGTTGCAGATGGGGGTTGGGGTTTTGGTTGGGGGTGGGGTGGGGTTGAGGCTCACATATCTGGTTGCAGGTGGGGGTGGGATTAGGGCCACCGCCTTCTTGCCTCCACGCATCAAGAACCTCGTCGTCAACGTAATCCGAGGTTGTTGCTTCTGTTGTTACCCATTTCGTCATAGAACGAGTCCACAACGCGGAGCTGTTTTTGAAGTTTTTTGACTGGGTTTCAACCAGACCCTTTTCTCCTTCTCTCAATGGGGTTGCGTATTCTTCTCTTTTGAAGCTCTTGGCCAGGTCCAGAGTGTTCTCAGAGAATGGGTTGGTGTTGGAGAATATGAAAGTTCAAGACTTGAAGCCTAGCATTAAGTACTTTGATTCTTGCCTATGGAGAATCTGGGTTGGTTGATAGGGCCCTCTTACTTTTCCATACAGTGCGTGCGACGCATAATTGTTTCCCCAGTGTTGTGGCTAGCAATTCATTGCTGCATGGTTTAGTGAAAAATGGGAAAGTTTAGGAAGGCAGGAGGTTGATTAGAGATCGATTGAGGCAAGAGTTGATTTTTCTTGCTCAAATTGAAGTGTTAAAAGGAAGAATTTTTTGAAAGTGGTTAAAAGGAATAATTTGATTGGGAATTTGTTTTTGTTAATAAAATTAGGATTAGTTTTGTTAATTAGTTTTATTTTTAATCATTAAATTAAAATATCTGATGTGTTTTTTATTTTTATTTTTTTAAAATCCATGTAACCATTATTAACACAGTCAGCAGGCTAAATTATCACTCGTCGGAGCTCCAGACTCCGGCGAGGACTTGCTCCAAACGATTTACATATATGAGGACATTTTTCAATAATTTTTCCGGCAAGGTACCTAGATCAGACGGCGATACAAAGACAAGGACCAATATGATGTTTAACCCTATATATATAGGGGTTTGTTAACTTACTCCCACTTATTTTTTTAGAAGGAGTAAATTAACACTCAACGTACACCTTTTATATTTGGACTAAAAAACCAAATTGTTCAGTTTTAAAATTATAGACATGTGTGGGCATAATTGTAAATTGGTTTTTACAGAAACTGCAACCTCCCCTAACAGCTCACACTCTGTTCGTGCCCTATTCCCAAAAACATTTGCTGCGCTTCCTTCTCACCATCTTCTTCATCCAGTATATGCGTTGTGTACTCTTGAGTCTCGCCTATGCCTAATTGCTAGGATACAAAAATTGTTCACCCGCTTAAAGTACTAAAGCACCAAACAAGTTTCTTTAGTTATTTATGCACCAAATCTTATGAATTTCCAGAAGAGTAATTTTGATCCTATGGGAAGGGGGAAAATCTATCAAGATTTATCCTTAGCCTTGGAGCCAATCTTCCAACTAATGGGTTATGAGGCATAAACCTCAGCATCTATCCAGCCTAGCTTGGAGCCAAAATCACTTTGCATGCTAAAACAACAGCAGCATAAACCCAGATACATAGTCAGAGGTAAAAGACGGAGGAGAGAAGAAGAGAAAAAAAAAAACTGCTTTAATTTAAAATTAATGAGAGAGAATAATGAGGAGAGAGAAATTGTTAATTTTAAAATTTAAATAAAATTAAATTACATAAATAGCCCTGAAGTTAGTTATCATTAAGAATAAATTAGTGGAGTTTTTTGTCCAATAGAAAAGATGTTGAGTGTTAACTTACTCCTTCTAAAAAACAAGTGGGAGTAAGTTAACAAACCCCATATGTATATATATATCCATAAAATTTGATTCATAATATAGTTTCTATATTCACAAAGTATTTTGTATTTAATAATGAGCGACAAAAAGGCTCTGAGGTATGAACTACGGAGATTTGATACGAAAGAAAAACTTCACCAAAGTGGTCTTGTTTTTATAGTAAGCAAGAAATCTAATTATCTACGGTTAAATTTTATCACGTTAAAACTGTGATGCCATATAATATTTACTTACTCATTTTAGAGACGCGCTACTTTAAAAGAGCCTTATCTACATATAAATACAGTTAAAAGTTTTTTTTAAAGAGAAATATATATATATATATATATATATATATAAATATAATGTTGAGAAACAACCAGTGGTATCAGACTCGATCCAGAGATCGACTCGGTCAGGGCACTGGATCAATGAGTCACTGGTCTGACTACTGGATCACTGGTTGAACCGTTTGACTCGGTTGACAATAAAAAAATAAAAAATTCATAATACCATAACTAGATGTCACAAATACCATAACACAAAAGCAACAAGGAATTTTTACCACAACAAAATGTATCAACTCACAAATAACTGAAATAAGTTTTAAACATCATCAAGCAACATTAGTTTTACCCTTTAATCACAACCAAAAACACTTAAACAAGTTTAAAACAGAACTCAATAACTAAAGTATTGTTACATCATAAGCTAACAAATGATAAATATAGCAACAACAATGTCAAGTTCCTTCATGTCCAAGTAGGAAAGGGAGACAAAGTTTCATCCAAGTCATGCATCACTTCTTCATCAAATAAACCGAAAGCTTCTCCTCCTCTAGCATTACTCTCATTCTCATTTGCACTTTCAATAATGTTATCTTGTGCATCATCATCAAATAAGTTCAGATTTAGATCTACAACAAAAATAAATTTTAAATGTAAGATGAAGTAACAATAAACATCTAGTGGTTCCAAATACAAATAACTAATCTACAATAAAAACATAACAGAGATGAAACAAAATTTCAGTAACTAATTTCCATCACAAACTACGATCGAGAGAGACAACACACTATAATATAACTAGACTCAGGTTTGAATTGAAATGTGAGTGCTCCCTTGAAAACCAAAACACAACATGCCAGACATGGTATAGAACCAACAATGAGAGCCAAGACCTGCAACACATAATCCAAGACACCAAATTGACCAAGAAAAAAAAAACGAGAACCTCAGCTATAAAAATCAGATCATACACAAACACAAAATAAAAATCCCAGCAAAAATCAAATTTTGATGATCACCCGATTCACCCATTAATAATTGCTTGAAGAAAAATTAGAAATTGAAAAACTCAAAGACAATGACAATAGCTTCCTTCTTGCATCTGTGTTGATTCTTTATTTATTTACCCTTTCTCTTTGCTTGAAATAAAATTAATGAAAGGAGAAAAAACTTAGAAGAAGAAAAAGAAAGCGTGGTGGTGGAGAGGAGAGGCGAAGGGCGGCGGTCAGAACGGGGCGATGGATGGCGGCAAGGTGAAAGGAACCGATGAATGTAGCTTGGAAGAAGAAGAAGGGGGCGTTTGGTAGATAGGCATCTCAAAATATTCCCGGGAATGTGAGGTTGGGAAAGTAACATTCTCATGTTTGGTAGAAGTTTAAGTTTTTTTATTCCCGGGTATGGAAGATTCTCAGGTAAGTAAATTACACATAATTTTTCAAATCTCATTCTCATCTCAAAGAAGGGGAATCTTACATTCCCATGGGAATGGAAGTTATTTTCCACTAACTCTCTCTTCCACTTCTTATTTTCTATTTTCTATTTTTTTTCTATTAAATGATTTTGAAAAACATTCCCGGGAATAACGTATACTAACCAAACATATTTAACATTTTACCCGGGAATGACTTTGCTGGTAATGAGATTTCTGGGAAACAACATTCCTGGGAATATTTTTGTAAAACTTGTAACAAACGCCCCCGAAGAATGAATGATAACACTGATATGACCTTAGGGGGCGTTTGGTAGAAGGTTGGGAAATACATTCCCGAGAATGTGAAGGTAGGGAATCATATTTGTGACAGTTTTTTATGAATGAACCCTATTTGTAAACGACGTTGCTTTGTGACAGTTTTTTTTCTTACTAACTCACCGGTCCAACCGATTTTTAAGGGTCGAGTCACCGGTTTTTTAACAGAACCGGCCGGTTCTGTTAAGTTCAAGCCTAGTCGCTTGCATGGCCAATCTGATGCTCGACTCGAATCAGCCTAAGGTCCGGTTCAATCGGTCGAACCGACCGGTTCGGTCCGAGTCTGATAACACTGGAAACAACTCCTCTCAATATGGGTAAAGTCACCAAGCCAACAAAAACTAGCATAAAGCCTGACACTACAACAAAAACTACCAAAAACCTCTAAAAACCCATAGGCAATATCAAACCCAACACATCTAGGATTCTCAACAAAGTTACATCCACATATGAACTTTCAAGAACAATAGATTTTAAAATGGTAATCAGCAAAATGTCAAAGCCTGTTGTTGGATGAAATCCAGCTCCTTTCTAATCGTCAATGATGTTACTCCATCAAGAAAGATCAATCTCGAATCCCTTAAAAAAATTGACAAATTGATCTACATGTCTTACATATTCATCCCTGCACTAGTCCAAAGTTGTGTATTACAAACTTTCATAATCCGTCTCAAAATTAAGATATCCTTGTTTTAGTAATTCTTCTTTACTTCCGAGCACAATGTGCACATCAATTTGAGATCATGCGCTCTAAAGATGCCACTCTCAAATACTAGCTAACATAAACCACTTACAGAAAAAAACAAACAAAAAGAGAACCAACCCACCCGCTACCTCTGTCGAGGAAGAAGAAGCAACGACCAGATCGATCAAAATGGGAACGACACCTAACTTAACGATAGACGAAACATGGCCCACAACAACAGAAACTAAGGAAGCAAGAGGTGGAAATTGTGAGCCTCAACCATGCTCAGCACATAATCGAAACTATCCTGCCTCACCTGAACAGAGGCAAAAAGGGCAGAAATGAGCGACTCCAACACCACAACATCGACGAAACACTGACCCATCCAACCACTTGTTACTACAAAACTGAAGATAGTCTAAACTGAATAAACAAATTCTTATTACAGCTAGCACAACTTGCACCCATGTTGTTGTCGTAAGTGTCTCTCTCACCTTCATTGGTTCCTTTGACAAATGTTGTGGAGGATGATGAATTCAAGGTTTTCAGCCCACAATCGCCCAGAGAAGAAGGAGACAAACCACTAAAACACGACCACGGTCACCGACAGCAAGGTGGACATGAGCCGATCCGAAGAACCCTTAACACCGAACGCACCGGGGAAAGGGCCAGAGCGTCGTCGCCACCAAGAACGAATCGTCGCACGGGAGAATGCAGAAGGCCAGTTGGAAGGAGGAGGAAAACGAGAAAGCAGAAGAAAAAAGGGAAGGGGTAACCATCGCGCAAGGAGGCGGCGCGGCGGCCACCCTAGCCAAACCCTAGATCTGGCCGAAAGGAGATTGAGAGAAAAAAGGTTAGAGAGAGGTTGGAGGATAAATACACTTAAAAGTTATGTATGTTAAGTCTTCATGAGAGATTGAATGTAGAATGTGAGAGACATGGAGAGTTTCTAACATATTATCATACATGTTCTAGCCATTACGGGTATTAAGGATTAGATGATGCAACCTATAATGGTATTAAGGATTAGATGATGCAACATTATCCTCATTGGCAGATACAATACTGTACTTCTTTGACTATAAGACTAAACTATTATGTCAAGTAATACAATCAAATAAATAAGAATCATGGGTTATAAGTTTAACATCAGCATGGTTACTTTATAGAAAAAAAATGTTTTCGCATGACAAGACTCCAAATGACTTAATTCATTAAAAACAGTGAAATTACTTTGAAATCACCTGAAATCTACCAAAACTGTAAAATGTGAAATCTAAACAACACAATACTCATAGATCCATACCATAAAAAAAAAAAAGCAAAACACTTACATTGATCCAAAATACTTTATTCAGTTGAAACGTCTACGCTTTAGAACTTGATAATCTCCTCTATCGACATCAGGTACTATTGAAGCATCATCAGGGGGGCGACGTTTTTGATTTCTTCCACCTCTACCAACATTGTTATGCAACAAACCCACATCATCCTGGGGTTCTATAAAATCCAGATCTACCCTCAGGCCTCGAGATGACATGAACATTCTCACCAAGGAAGTAGAATCTTCATCTTGTTCATGACGAGCATTGTTTGATTCATTTGGCTGAACTAAATTATGTATTCTTGAAGTATCACCAACAAGGGGAGTGTGTTCTTGGTTACTAGAACCTCCACCAACATTGTTATTCACCAAACCCACCAGATCATCTTGGGGCCCCATGAAATTCATCTCAATCCTCGTGTCTTGTGATGTCCTTAGCCTTCTCATTAACGAAGCGATAATCTCAACCTCAACTTGTGAAGGACGAGCATTTTCAGGATTATATGGCCAGAATGGATCCTGAGTAAGACCGACTGTGTTTCCAGCACTCTGAATCATAATTTCCATAAGGTGTGAAAATGGATCTCCCTGAAAGGTTTGCCTCACATAATCAACAAAACTTGCTTGGGGCCTAGCAGGGATTTTGGGATCAGAATCCTTTGCTTCACTTACATGAGAATTGTTTCCACCTCCATATATTGGAATACAATTCTTAACATTCACCTTACCCTTGCAAACTGGACACTCATTAGAATTTGAATGCACATTCAACCATTGATATAAGCATGGCCAACAAAACAAATGGCCACAAGAAGTCACAATAGGATCATTAGCCAGGTCAAAACAAATATAACACTTAAAAAAGTCTCCATCATTGCAGCTACCCTGTACAACATCATCCTTTTCTTCTAATGTCACAGCCGCAACACCTACTTCTCCAGCCTGCAATGCGCCTCCGCTATTGGAATTGACATTAGGATTGTTTGATTCCATGGAGGAGTTGCGCGGATTAGGTGGAATAGGTTGATGAACATGAACTAGTTCCTGTGGAACCTGAACATGAGTTTCAGTTGAACGATTAAGAAAATTCTCCCAATTCCACCTTGCGCGTCGATTTGTTCCGAGCCTCATGAATTCTTCGAATATCGGAATTGTTCTATCGGACGTGGGCCTAGTTGTTGGATGAGGTCTTGAACCACGATCCACATCAGGGTTCACATCATTAGAATTCTCTTCCGCCATTGTAGATTGAAAGTCCTAAACAAACGATAATGTTATAACAAATTTCATGGAAGTAACATTAAATACCTCTCTTAATTGAGAATATAATATATATGTATGAAAAAATCACTTGAACTATACATTAATTAACAAATTAATTAGTCATTAATAACTTTTTGTAATATTCATTATATTAATGACTAATTGTAATTTTTTCCATTTTTTAAATTTAAAAATATTATCACTATTTAAATTTTAATTATTAATCACAACTTGATCCAAAAATAAAAAATATTAATAATAAAAATAAGTAAAAGTATAACTGACTCATATTAAATGGTAAATAATACCCTTTTATATTATTCATTATGTTTGTTACCAATTGTTAAAATAAAAGAATTTCCCATATTTAAAATTAGGATTTAAATTATTTGAGTTATTAATCATAAGGAAAAAAAAGTTAAACATTAATGTTTTTTGTTTTTTTTTTTACATCAATTTTTTTGTTACATAATAACAATAGTAATAATTTAAATTGACTTGACCTTTAACTTTAAATAACAATATTAATTAGTACTTAATGATATAAATGATAACTATTTATTAATTACTAGTTGTAATTTTTTTCAATTTTTCAAAATTAAAAATAAAAATTAACTTTTTTTAAATAATAATTATTGATTTCAATTAAAAGTAAAACTATCTCATATTAATAATCTTTTAAAACATCCATTATTTCAGTTACTACTAGTGAAAATTTTCAATTTCTCATATTGAAAATTAAATTTTAATATTATTTAAATTTTAAATATTAAATTCAATTTGAGATAAAATTTAAATAATAATAATAATTTACATTAATAACAATATTAAATATTAATTGTTAGTTAATAATAATAATAATAACTAGTTATTAATAACCATTTAAAGTATTTATTAGAGGATGTATCTTATAAGAATGATTATTTCATATGAGAACATGTGAATAAATAATAACCGATAGATATAATCATGAATAATCAACATTAAAATATTAGGTCATGTGAAGTGGTCACGTGACTATCACATGACTATTAAAATGTTTTATTCTTTGACCATTTCAAATGGATCTTAATTCATTCCTATGTTCTTATATAAAATGACAATTCTCATAAGATACATCGCCATATTCATTATATGAATTACTAATCGTAACTGCTTTTTCAATTTTACCTATTTAAAAATAAAATATTATCATTATTAAATTTTAATTAATGTAAAAAAATAAAATTAAAATTAACTCACTTTAATAACATTATTAATTATTTATTAATAAAATTTTCTATGATTCTTTTATTTGTTACCAATTGTAAAACAAATTAATAAAAAAATATTGCTTATTAATAAAAAAAATTTAGACAAAATAATTTTAAAATTTATGAATGACGATATAAGGTATGTATTATTTTAAAGAAATTATTTAAATGCACTTTTAATGTATTATATATTAGTGAAAATGACTTGAGAAAGCATAATATGAAGTTGAACATAGTAGCGTACGAAATGGGGTTTGAATTGTACCTTCCAAAAGCTTATATTTCCAAACAATTGAAAGATATAACATCTTTATTGAAATCATTTGGTGCAGCAGAAATGTAAAGCATGGAAGTAGACGATGCACACAAGCAATTTTATCTGGTTCACCCCCAGAGCGATAGGGCTACATGCAGTCTTTGGCGACGCCAAGATTTCACTGAGCTCAAGTATCAAGGACTTCTCCATACAATTATTATTTGGACCCTGCCTCTTCAGGCAACTTAAGTATTCTTTGGACCCTGCCTCTCCAGGAAAAACAAGTATTCTTTGTCTCTGCCTCTTCAGGAAGTTAAGTATTCTTTGGACCCTGCCTCTCCAGACATTGTTGAGTATTCGAATGACTTCTCTTTACAAGTATTATTAGGACTCCTCCTTACTAAGTATTATCAGGACTCCTCCTTTACAACAACTTTAAAGGACTTATCCTCAAATGATCTTTCTCAAGATCATTTCATCTACAAATAGTCTCTTCTAATAAGAGTGGTGATAGATACATTTAAGTTCATGAATCATAAAGTATTTTAGATGAGATTTGACTCTGAGTGTATACTTTATGTTATGTTACATGAGAGAGTTACAAATGATTTAACTCTTAAGAAAGTCTACTATCCATGTTGAAGCAGAAAATATTGATGATCATATCTAAGTTATGAGCTCTGATGCTTCTTTTCACGCTTAAGTGATTTGAACATAGAAGCTCAATCTATGTGAGCATAAATGCTGCCTCTTCAAGTCTTCACTTCTTCCCTTTATACTTCTGAATCTTCTGTGAGTGAAAGATAGTTGTTGCAGCCCGTTGGAGCATGTACTTCATAGAGTGTCTAGCCGTCGGACCAAACGGTACAAAATGTACTTGCGTCAAAGCGTGGAACTGTTTGATGGAGACTCTTTGTTGTAAAGATGTAATCTGTCATCTAGCAGGTATTATAGGTATGAACTTTTATCTGGTACCTTTTTCTTCATCATAGCGTTTGTGGCAGAGATTGAGATTTCATCTTGAAACTACTGCACAAAGCTTTCTTGGCTTTATCTTCAACTGGGAGTGTACTTGTTTTGACTTTGTAGCTTGCTTTGAGTGAGAGCTTGATTCCCTAGATGATCTTCTGCTTCTGTCATCTTCACCTTTCTTCAGACGATCTTTCCTTCGTCGTTCTTCAATTCTTTAGTTCTTCAGACGATGCTTGCTTCAGTTAATCTGCGTTCTCTCAGATACTTTGACTATGAAGCTTGTTCTTCTTTTCTTTCCTTCTGAAGCTACAAACTTCTTTATAGACGTTGTCATTCTCAGAGGTTCTGCTTCCATCGTTCTTTTAATCTCTGCAGACAATGCTTCTTGCTTTGGTCATTTTTCTCTAAGAAGATTTATCAGTTTGGTGCAAGCTTCATTCATTTCGTCTGTTGGTCATACAATAGTTGAGACTTTCAGCTTTGAACAAGTTCTTCTTCTTAAAAAATGGATTGTCTTGTATTTCATGATTTGGAGTACATATTTGTAGGATAAGACAATAAGCTTTGCTCCATTTCTTTATTTCTTGTGTAAGAGAGAAAGATGAAACTTTTGATGTTGACATGGTTATACTCGTTTCCTTGGTCAGCGTGCTTTGTAGAGTATCACGTGATGCATAGCACTTGACTTTGATCTCCTCAAGAATGTCAGAGATATTTCCATTTGAATGTGGCGTTCTTTTCTCTAGACACTCCTTTGATTAGACTTGAGATAGACGAAGAACGAAGACGTTGAGTGCAGTCTTCTAAGGAGATCTAATAGCTTGACTGTTGTTGCATGGAGTGTCCTTGAAGCTTTCTTCTTTCATTGTTGCTTCTGAAGCTTTGATTGCTCTTGTAGAGATGTGCTTGAAGCTTGAGCTTTTCCTTGCGAAGACGATCTAGATGATATAACTATGCTTGCCTCTTGATCTCTTCTTATTCTTGTGATTCTTCTCGGTTGACCCATTCAGCATACTCAGTATTCCTTTGGTTGACCAGTTTGTTTTGATGCTTGATCTTTCTTCTCAGTTGATGCTCAGACGATGTGGCATGTTTAACTTTCCTTCCTTGTCTCTGTGACGTCTACCCTTGTAGCTTTGTCCTTGCTTGCGCTTGACTGGGTTAACCGCTTTCATAGTTTTGATGCTCTAGTCAGTCTATTCTTTGTCTTCTTGTCATCTTTTTGTGTTGCTCCTTTAGACGATATCGCATGAGGGGTGTAAGAGTAATTTCCTGAAAATGCAATTCACATGATATATTTAATCGGTTCATTTGCACTTTTGAAAATTGTTATCATTCAAAATATGGTAGACGATGCATTCAACGTTTTGAAATTAACATAATAGAGAAACATAATTATGACCATATTTGAATAAATTAAAATTTACAAAATGATATTTTACGCTAATAAATTTGTAGTTTATTATAATTATTAAATTTCAAATTAATTTTTTATAAGAAGTATAAAAAAAACTATATTATTATAATTTATTTGATGATATTAAAAACATATTACTTAATTTAAAAGGTTTCAAATTTACTTAATGTTTTTTATATTACTGAATAAATAAATTATTAAAATTACTTCAATTCTAGTCCCTATATACATTCTTGTTAAATATACAAATTATTTAATTATAAAATATAAATTATTAATTAAATTTAAGTGATATTAATTCTTTTTTTTTTGAAAACAAATAGAGCTATAATTGTAGTATCCAAATTAATAAAAGTAGTATCCAAATTAAAAATAGTAAAAATGTATTCTAAAATATTAAAAGTGTACATAAATGAAAAACTAAATGTTAATATTATGCAGAGGGCTCAATTTACTCCAAGAGTAACTCTTACTCTTAATCCTAACTATCCATTTCTTTTAAAATTAATGGTCATGATTAATATTTAATTAGCCTCACGTGACAAATTTTCTCTTTCTGAAAACTTGCAATTTCTGAAAACTGCTTCCTCCCTTTGAAAAGCAAGGGAAACCACCGCGTGACAATTTTCCCCACCTGCTGGAACCGGCTGCACAGCCTGTCCTCCGAGAAAGCACGTACAAGGAATAGGGGACATCATTCATATTTGTAACAGAGCCACGACGACACAAAAGCTTTTGACTTTCCCTTCGCTTTATCCTTGAAAATCAATTGTTGTCAGGTCAAATTGCTTATGTTTAAAATTCTCAATTTATATAACAAATTGGTTCCCTGCTTTAGCAGCAAATCTCGAATGCAGTACAACGAAGAAAAGTGAATGAAGGAAGAAGTCATGCTCATATTCTCCAATGGTGAGATTTGAAACGGAATGTATGCTGTAAATTTTGCTGTGGAGGATTGGCCCCTTGGAGTCTTCCTCTAATGATTACAAGCATCTTGAAGAAGCAGGAAAATGAATGAATTCATGGACAATGGTGGCAGTGTTGCGTTACCAAACAAGGAGAATAAGGAAATTGAAAACGAGGAAGAAGAAAGTAGAAACAATCAGAGGGTCACGTGATGGCTAATAAGTATTACTCATAACCATTTGATCTTAAAGAAATGAATGGTTAGGATTAAAAGTAACTTTAGAGAGTTACTCTTGAAGTAAATTGAGACCTTCTCATTCATTATTATTATTATTATTTTCCGTCTAATATTAGGCAAATTTTATGCACATGATTGACTCTTAATCTTAGGGTGAGTCTCACAGGATAAACTAGAGTGGTTGGCGTGAAGGCCATTGGGCCGGGAGGACTCATTTAGACCCATGCCAAGAGAAATCGATCCATGCAGGAGCAGGCTTCTATGGAAGGAGAGCTGGAGCCAGCACCAGTTCAATTAGCCCCAGTGAATTTTTAAAATGGTTTTTCTTTTTTTTCCTCAAGGTATCCTATAGCTAGCAATCATAATTTTTTCCAACAAATTATTCTTCATATTACCTATAAATCAAATCATCAACTAGATGTCAAGATGATTTTCAATTTTTAGCCGTAGATGATTAACTTCAATCTTTTATAACTTTACATTATTAGGTATTCCATCAACATAAATTGGTGCGTTATTAATTCAACCACATTTCCTCCAAGTTTCTTTGAAATTCCAAGTATGTTGTTTTCATATTGGTCATAGCTCTTCTTAATCTACAAACATATATAGCCGGACACTCTTCCTATTATAGTGGATTGATGACACCAGGAATGTATTGTGATGATTCACTGATTTTAGGATGATTAACTCTTTTAATAACTATCCTAGGTACCTAGTTGAGAATATTAGAAACTCCATTGTAACCCATGAAACCCACCAACCAGTCGCCATTGTTATTCTGCAATCACCCACCCAAACCCGAGGTAGGCGAAGAACCACCACGATTACCATCATAGTTAACAGCCATTGTCGACGCCTCCGGATGAGTTCAAGAAACCCAGTGAACCGGAGTGTTACGCTGCTCGCAAGGCCAACGACCTTGAAACTGTCTCTCTGCACCAAAATCGACGTGAGCAAGGCATCATCAAAGACCACTTGTTGCTCC
Organism: Lotus japonicus; assembly: GCF_012489685.1. NCBI lineage: Eukaryota > Viridiplantae > Streptophyta > Magnoliopsida > Fabales > Fabaceae > Lotus > Lotus japonicus. Next base: position 129,786,067 of record NC_080041.1, on the reverse strand, counting down.
GAGTAACAGGGCCGGCCCTGGGCCTGTGCAAGCAGACCCACAGCCCAGGGCCTCCAAAAAGAAGGGGCCCAAAAAAAAAATTCACATCAAACTTTCCCCAAAAAACAATTTAGTTATAATAATTAATGTTTAAGATGTTATTAATGAGTTTAGCTGGTCTAGTGGTTAGTAACTGTTTATGTTACTTTTATGTACAACATAATGATTTTGATGAAATTTCGAACGTTAAATATATAAAGGTTTCTAGCAGTTGTATCTCTAAGAGACATTTCTCTTTATTAGGGGTCCATTTTTATTATTTGCCCAGGGCCTCCAAAATGTCGGGACCAGCCCTGCCGAGTAACCTAAATCCCCCACACGCTGCCAACGGCAAGCAATGCCTCACTCGAACCAGACTTCTGATCCACTCAGCCTCATTCATGGCAATGAAAGATGGTTGGTGCTAGACGACCTACCCAACTATGAACCAGATCCTCTATGTAAAGAAGCAAGCCCTTAAGTGGTAAAGAATTGTCACTTGCTACGTGGAGGAGAACTCGCCATATTACGAAGTTCCTCAAAGCATTCGTAGGGAGGGAACCATGGAAAATAGGCTAGACAATAAATAAAATTTTATAAGGAGCTCGGGGCTTCCTAATCCAAGACCACCGTTGCCCCATTCCATCTCCTTGCAAGAATTTAAGGTTAGCATAGAGGAAGACATCACATCATATCAATATTCACTTTAACACTTCTTTTTAGTAGATTTTTTATTTATTAAATTCATATGAAGTTAATTAAATTGTATTCGTCTCGCTCTTATTTTAGTGGGATCAGTTTAGAAATTTAATAAAAATATTTTGAAAAAGTGTAAAAAGAAGGTAACTTAAAGTATAAATGATTGTGATTTATTCACACATATTTTATCTTTTATCTTATTTTTACCATATACATATATTCTATCATATCTCTCACTTTTATTTCTCTATGTGAATGATCAAGTGAATTTGAACTCTAAAAGTGTTATTTTTCAAATATAAATATGTTGAAGGTGAAGGTTAATGTCACTTTGCTTGATAGATCGAGGTAATTGAGAAGAGAAAAAGATGATGGAGAGAGTGTTAGAGAAGAGAGGAGGGAAACAACCTTCTAGTAATATTTATGATTTTTTTTAAAATTGTCTATCTTTATTTTTTAAAATAAAAAGTGAGGCAACCCACACATCTCTTATGGTGGATTGAGTCGGTCGAGCTATAATTTCAAGCCAGAAAAGTTAGCTATCTTGACTCAACACACTTTTCTTACAACTCATAGTGACCGAAGAGTAGGGTCGTGTATAGACTTTTTGTGGCCTGATGCGAAAATGTTAAAGTAATTTTTTTTTAACAATAATCTTGAAGAGACATAATATATCATATAAATTATCAATTTTTTAGTTTTTTTAGTTGCGAAATCATTTATCATCGTTTTCATTTATCATCATTTTACTTTCAATAGATAAAATATCTAACTCATTCAATCCATCTTGAACATTATTGACCTTACATATAATTTAAATAATTTAAAAAAAACTTTAAAAAACTTCTTTCAGTAGTAGTATAAAAACTATCTATATTTTAATTTTATAAAACTATAGATATATAAATCATAAAAAATACAAACAATTTAGAAAATGTAAATTTGGTAATACAAATCATTACTACTACTATTCATAATTGTCAAAATTGCACTTCTAGTGTAATTAATATGACATGATTTTTTATTATTTCATTACCTCTCTTTAGTCTGCAATAATATATATACTATATAGATACTAATTTTTTATTTTTTGGGGGTCTAATATACATCTTTATTTGTTTGATGCCTGAGGCAAATGTCTCATTTGCCTTGTGACCTACACGGCCCTGCCGAAGAGTCAAGTCAAGTGAAGCAAACTGATTTACTTTAACATACATGTAGTAGAGAGGGCGAGAGAGATAGATAGAAGTGAATACATAACTTTAACTAACTTTTTAAGTCTCTCCAAATTAAGAAGAAAGTGGTGAGACATTTAATTTTCTGTTTTTTGTTTTTGTCAAATTCACCCCCACTAAAAAATTTCTATCTTTTTACCAGTAACCATGAAAACTCTTTATTCAACTTATATATCATATCAAACCACCTTTAAATTCACATTCTAACATCCTTCTATCTATTTTTTTTTTCTCTTACAAACCAAAGAAAGCATTAAGGAAGAAGAAGGGTGGGGTTGCAGGGCCCACCATCCACATCTTAAAAAGTATAAACGATAACACCACCCACTCCTTGCTCTTATCATATTTTTTTTCATAAAAAATAAAAAAAATGTGAATATTTTTTGTATTGTAACGTTTTGTTCCACCCTCCTTACCTCGTCGTACGCTGTCACATTCAGTTTCTCTCTCCTCCACCGGCTACCGTCCCTCCCGGTAGCCACCACCACACGTGCCTCCCTCTGCCACACGTGCCGCCTCTCACCCATACAAGTCCCTTCCTTTCTGTGGTGCAACAAATAAAAGTTAGAGAGAGAGAAACAAACAAAAACTCAGCAATATATATGGAAGCTAGCAAAACAATGGATAGTGTGAGTGAGTGTTTGTTGATTTTGTCTGTGTGAGAGAGAACAAAGAGAGCATTCATTTTTCTTAGTCTTATCCTTTTTCCTCTTCCTTTATAGATCGGTTTTTTTTTTTTTGTGTGTTGAAGTTTCTTGACCAGACTGAATCTCGTGAGCTTGGGTTGTTGTTGTGGCTGTTTTGCACCGATGAGGATCCGGAAAAGCCAGACGCTTTTCTCCTCTTTCTCTCTCTCAGATCCCCACCTCACCAACCGGTTACCACCGGCGTTGGTGCAACTCGCCGTCGACGCCGCACCAAAAGCTGAAGAAGCTCCGTTGAGCTTAGATCGCTGTCGTCCGTCTGATCATCCACTCCTACCGAGCAACGGCTGCGATGATCCCTCCGGTGAAGGTGGGGCACACAGGCCGCAGCAGCGCAACAAGCAAGAACCTTTGGTAAGCCAAAAACGCTATTGTTTATTTTTATTTATTTTTTCTAAAAAATAATTGTTGTTTTGTTTTTGAGAAATTTCATGATGTGGGCTTTTAACAAGTGCACTGCTTTTGTCCAATCTCTGGCGAGTGGTTGGTATCAAATTCCTTTCTGATTTTTTTCAAGAAAAAAATAAAATTATTTTTCATGATTTTGCAGGAAGAGGTGGAAGATGTTAGAGGGCAACTAGGAAAGGGAGACTCAGCAGGAGAGAAGGGTAATCATACCAGGTGAGAATCCAAACTGACTATGAAAAATAATCATCATTTTCTCTCATGAAATCTTCCAGTAAAAAAAGGTGAAAACATGGAGACCCATGACTTGATTTCAAGTTTTTAATAAAAAAGAAAAACATTATTATTATTATTTTTTAAAAATTGGAGTGGAAATACTGTTGGGTTTTAAATATGAGATCTTTGTAGAACCAAAGCTCCTTTTCTCTAAGAAATTGGCCAGCTACCAATATTTGCACTTGAGGTGCACAAATAGCTAGCAAGCACCTATCTAATGGTCCCCAGCTACATTGCATTTTGTTCTTTGCAAAATATTACACCCCTCTTATTTATATTCTCATCTACACTGTAAATTCTATCAATATGTGGTTGTGGGTCTTTCTGGGTTTGTTTTGTTTGTAGGAAAGGATGCATCTTTGGCTCAGAAGTGATGCAAGTTGATAGCTTTCCACCACCAAGTCCTCCTTCAACTCAAGGTAATAACAAAGATATATATAATAAATGCATATGTATTGAACAGCTTCAAAGTTTTTTGAATGTGTATCACTATGTGTGTGTTTGCAGATGGGAGATGGTATGATGGAGAGAGATCTATTCCTCTCAAGAAACGGAGAGGGAGCTTTGAGAATAATAATGCTACTGCTGCTAGTCATGATAATAAGAAGATGAAGACGAAGATGAATAAGAAATGTTCATCATCAGCTACCCAGAATGGTGATGATGTGGACCGTGTTGGTGATGATGTGAGTGCGAGTAATGGTAAGAAGAGGGCGAGGGGGAGTGCAGTGATGGAAGGTTCGCGGTGCAGCCGTGTGAACGGGAGAGGATGGCGGTGCTGTCAGCCGACACTGGTGGGTTACTCGCTGTGTGAGCATCACTTGGGGAAAGGGAGGCTGAGGAGCATGGCCAGTGTTAGAAACCGTTCTATGAAGAAGGAGGTGCAAGACTTGCTGCCTCAACCGTCTTCTTGTGGTGGTGATAATTCGTCTTCTTCTTCTTCTCTTGAAAGGAAAAACAAGTCTGGTGGTGCTGATTATCCTCTTGGGAAGAGTGAGAAGAAGGCGGCGGTGGCAGTGACAAAGAAGAGAATGAAGCTGGGAATGGTGAAAGCAAGGTCCATGAGCAGCTTGATGGGACAAACAAACACCCAGGTTGTTGTTGCAGATGAGAATAACAAGTAAGATGAATACAAATGCAAAAACTTTTGTTATTTCATGTGTTTCATGGAGAGAAAAATCTTAATACTAGAAACTGTGTCTTATACTTTGTGCTGATGATATTGCATCCTAAATCAACTTAATTAGCACAGGTGCTTTATTTCATGTTTCATATTTTTGTGATGTGTGTTTAATTTCCTTTCATCTCTCACTAGTTAGAGATGGGAATATTATTGAAGTCTTGGATAGTACTGGACACCTTCAGATGATCTGTGGAATGTGGAATGCTATATCAACATGCACTTTAGTTGATATATATATATATATATATATTTTTGACGGGCTAGTTGATTTGTTAAGTACTATTGGATTGTTCATGATAATTGTGTGTGTCCTTTGAGGGTTTGACCATGGAAACAACCGCTCTCAACTTTATCGTGTGAAAATTTGTTACATATGAATTTGGATACTAAATTTCAAAGTAATTCGAGTTAATGATTAACTGGATATGTTTTGATGATCATGTCACCTAAGCATATATGTTGCGATAATTGCATCCTTTGGTTTCAATAATTGCACCCTTTGGTTTATGTAATGCTTAGAATTTACATACATAGATCATAAGTTGAAGCGAATCTGCGCCTTTGATGAAATTGTATAGAATTATCTTGATGTTTTAAATTATAGAAATTTACATGCACGTATATATTAATGCGTATATAGTCCGCAGGATATTGGTGCAACTTTTAAACCGGCCCCAAATGTTAAACAAGGTATAAAATGTCAAGTAACATATTGGTGCAATTTTTAATACAAGATATTACACCGATTCACGTAGGATGCTGTTATTTAACATTTGGCAAAGTTAGACAATTCCATAACGGAAATGACTATGATTGAGATGATCACAATCGTCCAATATTCCCTAATTGTTTCTCATGATTCTATTATTTAACATTTTGTTATTTTTATAAGCAAAAGAAAATTTGTTATGGAAAAGATATAGTTAATCATATATATTAATGATGTACTGACTATACAAAAATTAATTCATCAGATGAATGGATCCCAAATCTTTTTTTCCAACGGACATGACATGGCCTACATACGGCGCGCATGGTGACGTGCCTGAAAATTTGTTTCTTTTTTATAATTTTTTACTATGATCAGAATGTAATTTTTTGTACAAAAAAGAAAAGGTTATTCCTCAAACCTATTTTTTTTGGACAAAACTATTCCTCAAACCTGGAATTCCACCATTACATTCTGAAAATCTGAGGACATTAGCAATTAGAAGCAGAAACTCAATTGAAGAAACTGTTATGGTCAACAGAAAAAAACAAGAAAGTCATCACATTGGCTCACACACCCATATCATATAACTTCCGCTATTCTACACCATCACTTGGTGTTGCTTTGTTCGAGTTGGAGTTAAAAAATTAACAATGAGAATTTTGTCCACAAAAATAAATAAGAGATATGATTTATTCACATTTTCATATTGTATTGATCCACTACTCTTCTCTCTTCTTCTTTTATCTTTTTTTTTTAATATTATTTCTCTTATTAGTTTTGCTAGTGATCACAATGATTTTATCTAGCTCGAACATGATTTTTGCTTCGGTGGAAGATATATGTGGATTGTAAAAAAGTTAATATCTTGCTAATTACGTGTACACATGTAATACGTACCCTTAGAAAAGTCTCCAATTTATTAAAACCTTGAGTAGTTCTATCTCTTTCAAATAATTGCATTGGAATATTTTTTGGCAGTTATTAACTTGATGGGAGTAGGTTTTCAGAGCCCAGCTAATGAAAATGTCCTTATGTGTTTGAGAAGTCTTATATGTACCATGTATTGTGTTGTTGACTTGTTGCAGCGGGTACGTGAAAAATCACATCCAAGTTTGGCTGTCTAGGATTAAGGAGGCAATACTTAATTTTTTGCTTGCTAACTTGGTTTAGTTTATAATCAACTAACTTTAACCCACTCCAGCTTCAGCTTGTATCATTTGGATTGGTTATTGTAATAGAATTAATGACACTAATGTTATCCCTTTTCCACCCACACCCATAAAAAAATATAAATAAATAGGAGATATGATGAGTGATTTGATTAGAAAAGAAGAGAGTTAGATAAGAAAAAAAAAAGAAGTGGAATTGAGATAAAAACACTTACTTTAACATTTTATTTCAAATATTCTCACATTGATTGATTGAAATTCATGTGATCTACTAAAATGTATGTCTCATTTCCAATTTAATTAAGAATTCTCCGGTACCCATCTAAAACTTGAGGAATTTAATACATTTTTGCCTGAATTTCCATGATTTCTGTCATAATAAATTTTATAATTTGCAATTTAGGTCTTTACATTCCAAATGATAGACTGAAGGGTTCTAAACACTCTCATTTTAAAATGGTACGGAGCAACACTCTTTAATTAGTTGGACTTATATGAGTTTTAACAAATGAGTACCAGTTGAAAGTGAGTATTAAAATAAAATTAAAAGTGAGTGTTGCTAGCGAATTGAGTCCTCTAACCCTAAATGATATCTCATTTTAGGTTCGAGATTATATATGACACGTCAACTTACCAATGGACATGACATTTATAAACTTACATAGCTAAGCGGTTTTTAATTGACCCCAATTTTTCTAAAAGAGAGTTGAAGTGCAACATATGGTAGATGAGTTTGTGTCTTGTACACATTTTAAGCCCAAGTGAGCTATTGTGTGAGGGGTGTGTCAGAAATATAATATAAAAATCATTCAGAGTCCTTCATTTAACAGTTTAAGTTTTATGGCTAATTGATTGTTTGACACAGATGATGTTGATTCGATATATTTTTGGACTTTTAAAAATAATTAAAAATAGCACTAGAGAAAATAAGTGTGAATGAACACATGATCCACTCTTTAATGCCAAGTACTGATATGATATCAGTAGGGATGACACCATGGGGCGGAGAGTATCTACCCTTCCCAACATCTCTTTTGTTCCTGCGCCTCCCATCCCCAATCCCCGCGGCAGGGTAAATTTTGACCTCATCCCATTCTCATCTTTCCACGGGCCCCCACGAGATTCCCTAACATGTAACATTTTAAATCAAATATATAAGTTAATTCAATAAATTTAAAAATCACAAGTGTTAATGCAACTACACCAAGTTCAATATAAATATTTGATAAAGTTCAAATAACATTAAATGAAATTCACCTACAATATGTGAAGTCTATAAAGTCAACAATTTGAAATGTAAAGTATAGCATTCAACTCATCTCAAAATATGAAGTCTAACACTTAAAATATTCTCTCAAACATTAACTCATTCAAAATGTGAAGTCTTCATGATAAATAATTTAACATTTGAAAATGCGTTATTGTATTTTTAATTACAAATACGTCGCGGGACCCACGGGACAAGAAGAGTGATCATCATCCCATCCCAAATTTTTATAGGGGAATTTTCATCTCATCTCCATCTTTGGGGGGGAAATTTCTTCAAGATTAGGTCCCAAACAGGACAGTCTCATTGAGATCGCCATCTTTAAGCGGAAAATGTCATCCCAAATACGACCCTCTCCTTTTTTTTTTTTCAACACCCGGCCGTCTCCTTCTCCATAGAGTGTCCTTGTTTAGTGTGACATCTCTATATGGGCCAAAATGATTTGCACACCATTACTGCGCTTTTGAGTTACATATTTACGGTCCTTTTTACTTTTGATATATAATAAAATAAAAAGTTGAGATATATATTCCTTGCTGATAAAAACATATATGTAAATTACCATTCATTTGTTTTTTTTTTAATTAAAAAAACCACAGCATCGGTGTTCATTTCTGTGCCTTAGCGATTAAATGTGACAGATAGAGATTCTTTTGGATGGAGACCGTTGGGATAGAGACCCTATACCAGTATCCATAAACCACACAATGCTCATGAAGATTAAATACTGAAATAACTGATGAGAACTTGATGAAAGCCATTAATATGTAAGGTTCTGTTGTTGTTGCTAGTGTCACCTAACAAGTCATTTAAGTAATGTTTACAAAGAACCTCAAATAATTAGTCTTTAAAGTTCTCTACCTATACACAGAAGTTAAGGTAATGTAATTAGAGATATTGTAGGGTTAAGATGCTACTTGTTGTAAATAGTTAAAATCTATCATACAGTGAACTAAAGTAGCTCAAGGCTAATCTTCATTATTAACGACAGAGGAGAAAAATTGGAAAGATAAAAGAGTTACGTAGCAATTGTTACATATGAAAGTGAAAGAAAAAAGAGACATGAGATTGGCGTTGCAACAAATTTCAAACTTCCAATTTGTTAAAATACGGCTTCTTTGGATCATGCATATTGCGTGTGTGTTGCTTTAGGGATTAAATCATCGCAATTCAACACGCAATTCACATGCATTAACATGTTTGTTATTGGTTGAAGTGGTTAAAGGTAAAAACTTTTATTTGGTCTTGGAAGGCCACTTGTCAGTAGAGAAAGTGCAAAAATGCCCAGGAGAAGACAGAGGGGCCCGAACAACAAAGCAAGTAAGGATGACAATTTTCACCTGCATATAAAGATTCCTGCGGGGATTGCCCTATTTGGGGACTAGATCTTGGAAAAAATTTCCCCGTGGGATTGGGGACGAAAATTCCCTGAGACAAATTTGGGGACGGGGTGGGGAACACCCACCCTGCCCCGCGGGATCCCCGCCCCGTGTTAATAGGTAAAAATTCAATGATACCCTTAATAATAAAGTTAAGTGACAAATAAAAAAATATAAAAGATCATAAACGTAATCGATTAGGTACTTCAAAATTCAGCTAGAACAACAATGTTTATTTTATTTTTAGGCTAAAAAGCACTTTTGGCCCCTGATGTTTCAAGTTTGTGCAAATTCTACCCCTACTCTATTTTTGTCGATGTTTCTACCCCTCATGTTTTCAAACAGTGCACCGTCTACCCCTCCGTCAGTCAAACGTTAAAAAACTAACGGAATTAGCTGATTTGGCTTTTTTTTTTTAAATATTTTTTGGACTTGTCACGTGGAAATTACAAGTGAAATTGAAAAAATGAGGTATGAGAGATTCAAACTCAAGACCTGTAAGTAGCAAAACATGCATTTGACCAGTTCAGTTACATACATAATTGATATATACATCAAGAGAATTTAATTTATATCATTTCCTTGATTATCATCAACTTCATATACTCCTCTTCATCTCTCCAATCTACTCAGGAACCTCTCCTGAGAAAGCCTGACTAACGGAGGGGTAGACGGTGCACTGTTTGAAAACATGAGGGGTAGAAAAGTCGACAAAAATAGGGTAGGGGCAGAATTTGCACAAACTTGAAACATCAGGGGTCAAAAATCCTTTTTAGCCTATTTTTAATGATGTATTAGAGATCCCGCAGGGACCTGTGGGGAATGGAGATGAGGTGAAAATCCACCCTGCCACGGGGGAAAAGGGAAGGGACGCGGGGATGTGGGGAGGCACTTCCCGCCTCAACCTCGCGCGGGTGCCATCCCTTAAAGCAAGTCTTGTAATGAGTGTCGAGCAACACTCATTTTAACATTTTTTCAACATTCCTTTATTAATTTAAATTAATTAGGGTCAAACCAAATTAGAATAAATTAGAAGTGAGATTACATTTTTAGCCGACCCTATATGAGTTGCAGCTTGCAACTAATAAATAAGATAACAATAATAATACACATTCCCTTGTGCCCTGTGTTTCTGGACCACTGATCGACATATGTGTTTAGTTGTGATTTTCAACTGTCGTCCACTATACACCAAATGTAAAAACAGAAGAAAAAAAATATAGCGGAGATTCTTCACTATATATAATTCTCCAACTTTGGTGACAGTCATTGTAGCATTCATAAACTGCCTAAATTATTTTTATTTTTGATTTGAAAACTCTGCAAATTTATGGTTGTCCGAAGCTCTCATTAAACATGTGTTATAAAAAGAAATGATGTTCAAAATCACCATATGTATAACAATCTTTATTGATAAAAAAAGAATTAAAATAAGTGTTACTACCTTTTTGTCATGTCATCTTTCATTTGTCGTATCATCCTTTCACTCGATAATGTATTCAATGGCATGTGCCTAGACGACCGACCAATAAGACACCAAACCAAACTAGATTATATGGAGTAAGTACTAATGTGGAGTTTAGTTTCAATGTAAAGGTAGGATTAATTGAAGAATTAAATTGGTTTTTAAATGAAGGAATTAAATTAGCATCCTGCAATTGCCCATAAGCGTTAGTTTTTGGACAATATTAATATCACCGGCCAAATTAACGTAGGAAATAACTTAAGCTAATGTGAAGTCGACTCAAATCCATCTAATCAGTGCATGACATAGAGCGTAGGCGATCTTGACACTAAAGTTTTTTTTTATGAACTCATTGAACCCTAAAATCTCTACTTTCACTCTCACTCTCAAACCCAAGCCTCGTTGCCGGTTGCATCATATGCTCCGCCATAGCCTTTGCTCCCCCCTACATCATCGGGAATCTCCAACCCCACGCCTTCACCCCCCCCCCCCAATCACACACTTCCACAACCCTCTCTCTCAAACCTTAACCCCCACGCCATTGCCTGCGTCCCTGCTTTCCCTTGTAGCCTCGCGCTATATCCCTATTTGCCCTCGCGCCACTGGAAGCCCTAAGTCTGCGCCTCTCTCGCCCCTCCCTCTTCTTCATTGCGATGTTGTCTTATGTTGACCTTGAGATGTATAGTGATCTTATTTTCATTTTTAGCATAGTTTAGTTTATTTTAAGGTTATTTTGGCCCTTTGGGTGCATTTTCTCTGGTTTCACCTACCGTGTGTCAGTCTCAAACTGACACACGGTGCTTCAGTTTCATATGCACCATTAGATCTGATATTTTTAAATTTTAACGGTTCAGATAAATTAGCATTAAAACAATTCATTTGTTAATTATATCTTAATTTACAAAAACACTCTTCTTCTTCCCCAACCCACCCCCATTGGTCGGATTCATCCACCACCGCACCATCTCCGCCGTGGCGCTTCTTTGTCCGCCGCGCACCCAAGCTTCACTTCAACGAGCTAACTACAGGATCTGAAATCTCTCAAGACGAGAAGTCTAATTGTGGTGGTCTCGCTTTAAAACGACGCCGGAGTTGGCTGGAAACTCCAGTTGCATGTATGTGGAAGTTTGCCCAGATCTAGGAACCGTGGTGGAGATCTTTGGTGTTTTGCTGCCCAGAAATGCTTCAAAGCCATCAGGTAAGCCATCTCCATGGTTCTACAGTGGTCGGAGTACCGATTGTGCTGAGAACGCCGCTGGTGTTGCTGTACAACCGCTGGCGGATGTGCGGTGCGTTGGGGTTGTGGCTGTACAACGCAGTGGCTGGATGAACTGCAGTTAGAGACCCAGCAAAACCCAGAAGAATAGACACAAACCCAGTTTTGATGAATCTGGTTAATTGGAAATGGGGATGGAGAAAGTGAAGAGCTTTGTGACAGAAGATGAAGAAGAAGATAGGGTTGGAAGAGAAAGGTTGAAGTTGAAGATTAGAAGAGTGAGAGTTGGTAAATGTCATACCCATTATTCAGTTCCAATTAATCTGCAGATCTGGAAAACTTGAAGGTTAGAAGAGTGAGTGTTGATGATGGTGGAAGGAGAAAGATGGAAAAATTTGAGCAATGAAGGTTAATTTTGTCTTATCACTCATATAGGAAAACTGAAGCACCGAAACTGACACACGGTAGGCGCAGCCATTTTCTCTACAGTATATTCATTTTCCCCTTTTCTAAATAATTTTAGGATTGTGATTTTTCTATGTAGGGACAACAAAGTTAAAACTCTAGAAAATTAAAACGTTTGAGCACTGAGCAGCGCTGCAACATTGGGATCAAGCCAACATTGCAATATTGCTAATTTTACCCAATTAATGAGGATTAGCACATATTTTGAGGTAACACAAAATTGCTGAGGTTTTGGAAAGAGGAATGTTGTTGAGAGCTCTGCTAGTGTTTTGGAGATCTTCTTATTCCAAACCATGAGCACTTTGAGTTTTCTTGTTCATGTTTTCTTCTTATGCTTCTTATGATATAGGTTTGGTTATTACTATGTTCCGATACTTTTCAGATTAATATATGAGCTTCTCTTTTATCTATTTTATCTTCTTTTTATGCTTGTTGTTGCCTAAAAGGCCTTTTAGTTATCTTTCTAATTCTTATTCAATTTGAAAACTGGTAATAATTATAGATTTGGAAGAGGATAAATTGTGGTTGCATAAATGATGTTCACGTGGGTGGATGAGTGTGCGTATACATCAACACTAAAGTGAGTTGAGAGACCAAATCATGAGTATTTCAATAAATTAGAAATATATTTGAAAGAAATTTTTTTAAGGAACCAAAATCAACAATTCGCTCTTTCATAGGAACCAAAACATATTTAACCTTAAAATAAAAATGAGAGACCAAATAACAAAATCGTAATATATTGAAGGACCACATAATAGAGTGTAAAAAGGTAAAAAAAAAATGCATACATAGATTTACAACTGGCAAGACATATTTGGGATTAGTTGTTAATCACCAAAGCACAAGCATCTTGGGTTTTGTCATATATCAGGTACAAACATTTAAATTCATGTCATTATTCCATTAAAAGCAAAGGCAAACAGCTAGCTATCACTAGTAGTTACAAACAAATACTAGTAGAATATCGGTTGGTATAGCAGAGCACAAATTAAGCAACAGCATTTGGGGGGAGGATTGAATTGAATTGTAGCAAGTTAATGATGAACATCACAATGATTCTATAATTGATTCAACCTCACCCATGAGTGGACCCGCAGGCCCAGTCTCACCCCTAAAAAGGTTTGTACCAGTACTACCTACATACATAAAACAATTAATTGAGGGATCCATGTTTCTTTAAATAGTGAGATCTGGTTGTCTGACCACTATGCGCTTCAAATGCTGGGATGAGAAGAAGTGAGAAATGGTGGTACTAGCTTAGTAGCTTACTCCTAGCTACGGCTGGCAAGTATCTTTGATTCGTCAATAATGACAATACTTGTGATCATCGTAACATTAGCTAAGGTGTAGAAAGTACATTATAATTACTGATAGATCTTTCCTTGTTTCTTGTGACAATGGAACAAATTGTGAAGATCACAATGGATATGTGTTTTTTATGCTTGATGGTTTTGGGCTGGGATCTGATTACGCAAATTCAAGGCCCACAATGCTGCCTAGTGGTTTGGTAATATAGGGGATGACTCATTTCACTATCCATTTCATTTTTCATTAAGTGCGTTTTTGTTACTTTTTATAAAGAAAAAATGCTTAAGATGTGTAATTTTCTTATTTTTATAGTTTTTGATTAGTAATTGATTTGACGGCCTAAATTATGTATAAAATTGTTTGTATGTCCCAGAAAACCCTGTTCTAACTAGACACTATATGCTATGTAATTTACAATATAGTGCTTATTAAGATAGGGATATCTCTCTTTGTCACACAATATAATACTGATAATTTACAATATAGTGCTTATTAGTCTATTTGCACCACCTAGATGCTCTGTGCTTCAAAAATTGTGTATAACATGCCTGACTGTATATGCTAATGGCAGCAAGTTAGGAACTTCCTCCAACATGAACGGCTGCATCTTTCCTGCAAGTATTAAAAATATATCGTAAGTTATTGTGTTTACCAAACACCACATAATGTGATCATATGCAGAAGTTTAATTAAAATAATGCTATAGTTTGGTGTTTTTACCTGTCGATTATTCCTAAGAGTCAGATAAAGATATAATAGCCGCTATTGTGACTAAATGATTACATATATACAAAAAGATTCCAACAGCTAAGAATATGCTTGGAAAGTTTTTTTTTTTCTTTTGGCTGGAAACATAGAATTGAATCAATGAAATGATTCTACATCTATACCCATAAACTTAAAGAAATGTTTGTTTTCATATATGCAAGTGTTACAATTGATCCTTCATTGTCTGAATTAATTTTAGTGTTTTTGAAGGTTTCCTTTCAAAATTTATTCAAGCTCCAATTATGAGATGAACTATAACTTCTAGCTTTTATAGGTGACATAATCAATGGGAGAATTCACAGCATAACCCTAACAAATTACTTTTCTCATAAACAATAACATATCCCAAGTAATTGAAACCCTCTATGTTTGATTGATGTATTTGTATACACACACTCATCCAAATTTAGGGTCTCATTACCCTCTGTCATTTAGAAATAATCTTAATAAAATTATAATTGTCAAACCTATACATTTTCTTCTTTAATATGTCACATTATTATTAGTTAGATTGAGAATAAGACACTAAATGGGATAGAATAAATCATTTCATTCAAAATTAAATCATTTTAAAATCAATTTTATTCACAATTAGTTCATAACCCTAACCTGTTTGCATTGTCAGAAAACAACCTAAAGCACGTCACCGTAAAAACTACACTTTAATACTTCTCCTATAAATAAAAATTTGATGAACATAAAAACTGTGCACATCACTATTTGACACTTACATTTATGGCAGCTTTAGGCTACCAAAAAGTATACTAGCAGTCTAAAATCGTCACAAAAGTGAGGTGTTCCATAGTCATCTGTTTTATTGTCTACCAATAATCTTTGCTTCTCCTATAACTATAAGTGATTCTAGGATTAGTAAATGCAGAACCAAACAAACTTTTAAAACATAAAAACCACTAATTTAATTGAACTTACTGACTCTGGTTTGGTGATTATATGATCTTCATGAGACCATTTGGCTAAGCTCTCCTTAGAATTCTTCATTACTTCCATATGCCTTGATTCCCCATAATCACTAACAAGCCCTCCTTTGAAAAATGCTTCATGCAGCTTATTCAGATGCTGATGCGAATTACATGAACTATTGCTTGACCATTTCACAACATCATATGATTCTTCAGCTCGTTCAACAATGCTCTCTGGCACAACAAATTCAGTTCCTTCTTTTGGCACCTGGCTTCTGTGATCATAGGTTGAATTTGAATACGACTTCGTCAAATCGATTGAAAAATACGATTCACCAAATTGGTTACTTTGTGATGGAGTAGGAGGACTAGCAAAATCAGAGAGTGGAACCAATTTATCACGAAGTGGAGTTTTTTCTTCAAAATTTGCCAAAGCAAAAACAGGGCTTTCCTCTGTTTCTTGAAAAACAGAGCTTTGTTCTGTTTCTTGTAATTCAAGTTCAACAACCTTCATGATGTTGCCACTGCTCATGTTACGATTTTTTCTTTGATTGTAAAATTTCTTATCCCATGCTCCAGTGATTCCATTGTCAAATTGGGTTCTGCTGATTCCCCCGCCAACCTGCTCTGCCACCAAACGCATGATCTTATAGTTATCCATGTGGTGTTCTAAGTTATCAACGGCACAAGCTATGTGAATGTCGAATTCACACATGCTGCACCTGTAGAGCCACCCACTGAAACTGGGTTTGTTGCAGAAATCACAATAGAAGTCATAGGGTGGTAAGAATTCAAGCTTGATTTTGTGAGGGTGGTGTTTGATTGCAAGAGACAGAGGAAGTAATAAACAGAGAGGGTGGAAGAAGATGGTGCATTCAGCACAGTGGTAGGTGAGGCCTGTGGCATGATTCTTACACGCGAAGCAGGTGTTGAGTGATGGTAATGATGGAGGTGCGAGGAAGAGGAGAAGGTCGTGGGTTGGATGAGAAGGGTGGTTTGTGATGAAGGGCATGTTGTAGCAGACAGAGTGAAGAGAGAAGTTGCAGGTTTTGGTTTTGCTGCAGCGGTAATAGTCGTTGTCGTTGGTGGTGACTCTTAGTTTGCAGCCTGAGCATGTTGTTGGGTTTGATGTGGTGGAGGGTGCGGTGGTGTGTTCCAAAGGGTGTGGGTGGCTGAAGTGAGAAACAGAACTTTGGTTCTTCTGTGCTGATGCCATTTCTGTTTTTGTGAACAAATTTGAACTTGTAAACCTCTCATCTGAACATATATATTGATGTTATTTTTTTTTTTTTACTTTGTTGGGTGGAATCGGAAAGGGGGTTGGATTTGTCACCTCACTCATTAGAAATGTCACCTCATTTAAACACTTTCGGGAACTTAATTCCTGAAATATTTCGGAAATTGAGTTCTCAAAGTATTTTCACACTTTAAAGTGGGGTGTTACATTGTATTTTGCATTACTTAGAATTTAAATCCCGAATTAATTTAGAATATAAAATCTCAAAATAATTTGGAAATTAAAAAACAGAATTTGTGGGGTGGGAAATCTAGTTGTTGAAATCTAATTCCCATGGGAAAGCTAGCTGTAAAAGTTTTGTTCACGCTCCATAACATGAAAATTGAGTGAATTTTTTTTTACATTGCAATATAAATTACACTTAAATGTTCTAGGATTGTCCTTTGAACATTTCTCTCTTCACTTCATATTGACCTCACATCGCTTGCCATTTGATTGAAAATTGAGTAGAGATAAAAGAGATAAGACAAAAAATATGTAATAGGTGATATAATTGAATGAAAAAAAAGAGATAAACAAAAAGTAAAAGTGGAAATGAAGTAAAAAATGATGAGTGTGAACAAAGTTGTTATCACCGCAAATTTTGTTATCTTTTGATGGTTTTCTGAGTTGTTTAAACAACGAATGTTAGAGAGTCCAGGACACGAGGCTGATTTCATAGTTTATGCAGAATTTGATGTTTTATTGGTGGGTCGGTCTAAACCACTTATGAGAATGATTTAATTTAAATCTTTGTGTTTGGGTATGTGATTTTGTTCGGGTTTCATTTTCTTGAACCCAATATTCAAACTGACCTCATCAAATTTTCCCTTTCAGAATCCAATTCAATCCATAAGCCCAGTCCAATCCTGTTGTTTTCATCAAATTTTCCCTTTCACTTCTCTTATTTTCTCTCACTTTTCTCCATATTTATGTTTTGTTTCCATTCCATTTCCACTCAAAACAAAGTGTCCACTGTCAATTAAACTTTTTCCTTGTTTATTTGTAGAACCAAGGAATAAGGTTTGGCGGGAATTGTGGGGAGTGCGTGGTGACCAAAGGAGCTACATTTTAGCAGTTCTTTACAGACAAAGATTCCCTCTCACATATTAGCCGGCGCATGCTCTTTAACTGATATTCACTATGCTAACAGCGTTTTCTTTTTTCAACATTTTCACTAAATTGGAAATATCAGTGTCTTTTTTTCTTTTCCTTATGTTACTGCAGAAAGCAGCAACTAAAAATAAAAGAGATAAAGAAAGACAATGAACAATTGTTCAACTAAGCTGTATCAAGACAAGAAGTTGCTGGCATAGTGGCATGAATTGATTAATCATGTATTGGCACTGGTACAGACCTATCTATCCTTGACATTCTCATCAATAATTTTGTAACAGCACTAGCCAGTAGCCACAATGTAAAACTGTGGTAGTAAGAGAGTGGACTCTCATTATGATGAAGGATTGCTTGAGTTGTTCATTTTAGCATTTGGTACCTTCCAAACCTTAAGAGTACATCATATACATGTTTATAAAGGATATACCAAAAGGTATGAGCATATCTTACAGAATGCAGTATCCTAATTCAGTGGTCAAAGAATATAAATCTTACCTTCCTTTAGTAAGAAAATGTCCTTTTTCTCAATTGGTTAAACAAGAAAGAGCATATCCATTTATATCACCTTTAATGTCTTGACTATGAAGTAAACTTTATAATAAACGAAATACTCAAGAATCAAAAGACCCTGAGGGGAGGACTAATTTACTAACATTTGCCTATAAAAAAAAAACTCAAGAATCAAGAATCAAAAGAGGCAGAGATAGATGGAGAGTATTAAACATTTCAGCCATATCCACCCACTGCAGTTAAAGGAGGATCATCAAAACGATGTTGAGCAAGTCTTTTGCTCAGGTTGTGAAAAACCAATTTCAGGTCCTGTCTTCTGCTGCAACCAGTGCAACTATGTTCTTCACAAATCATGTGCAGAACTTCCAAACAAGAAGAAACATCCATTTCACCCTGAACATCACCTTACACTCCTTTCAACTCCCCCTTACGAAGGAATCTGCATATGCGATGCTTGCAGAGGTATCTTCAACAAGTTCGTCTACCATTGTTCTCTTTGCAAATTTGACCTTGACATAGCATGTGCTTCTCAGTGGAACCCTGATGATGGCCACAAGCATGCCTTTATCTCCTTGTGGAATCCAACATCACCATTTGTTTGTTACGCTTGTGGCGAGAAAGCAAGCGAGATCCTCTCGTGTGTTTGCTCCATTTGCCAGATTTGGGTTCATTCTAGCTGCGCTGATTATTGGGATACCACGACAAAAAAAGATGAAGTAGATACAGAATCTGATCAATCCCAAGATATTGATTTCAGTTTATTTTGTCATGAACATTTGTTAAGGTTCGTGGAGGAACAGAGTTTGCAAAATGTTGATGATAAAATTAAACTCTGTGATGGGTGTATCCAACCCATTATTACCTCATCACCTTTCTTTTCTTGTTCTGAAAATTGTGGATTTGTTCTTCACCAAAGTTGTGCTGAGTTGCCTAAAACGAAGAAACACCCTTTTCACATACACCATTTGAGTCTTCTCCCCAAGGCACCTCCATATGATGGCGTTTTTAGGTGTGATGGATGTAGAGGGCTGAGCAATGGCTTTGTGTATCGCTGTGATGAGTGTCAATTCGACCTTGATGTTTGTTGCGGTTCTCTAAAGGACACAATTGAACATGAAAGTCACAATCACCCTCTTCACTTAGAGAAGACGGGCGCTCCCAGAATATGCAAAGGTTGTCACCTTCAGTCTAATCATGTCTATGTGTGTCATGTTTGTGAAGATTTCGCTATTGATTGTGGATGCGCTACTCTGCCGAATAAGGCATGGCACGTGTTTGGCAAACATCCTCTGAAGCTAACATGTTTTGCTGGAACTGATTTGAGGGGAAATGAATGTGGAATTTGCAGTGAGAAAATGTCATTGGAGCAATGGTTCTATTTCTGTGATGATTGTGACTTTGCTGCTCATACTCATTGTGTTGTTGGCAAGTGTTGGCGTGTGAAGTTTGGAGGAACTTTCAAATATGATACTCACTCCCACCCTCTGGCTTTGGTGGAAGAAACTAGGAAGAACACTGCATGTGAAGCCTGTGATGAACAATGCAATGGATTGGCACTTGAATGTGGGCAATGCAAAAGCTACTACCACAGAGAAGGGAAGTGTTTCTGGGAACAGTTCAAAGAGAGTGCAAAGTATTTTGCATTCTCGGGAACCATGTTGCGGTACAGGTATGCAGCAAATGTATTTGCTGCCACTCCCAATGTAACCACCAAGGGAGAGACTAAACATAGAAAATAATGGCTAAATTTATTTGAAATATTTCTAAAACTTGTCTATATATTAATGAAAAAAATCATGTAAGGAAGCATATAAACAATAATATGTGTTTACCAAAAAAATAAACAATAATATGTTAACAAGTAACCGAACTGATTAATTTTGGCAAGAAAAAAGTACCGCTCACATAAAAAATCATGTTCCTATCCCTTGACGATTAATAAACAATGATATTGACGTGTATACAATCCTCAAGAATAACATTAGCATAAAACTTGTCAAGATAATCTCATGCTTCATCAGTTTGCACAGTTAGGTCCTGCACGCCCAACTCGTGGTATAGACCATGCACAAACTCTAGTATTGGGCGATCATCTACCCCTTTCTTTACCTGCCAGCAAAATCCACTAAAAGTAAGCATTTACACAAGCTACTCAGTACTAAATGGTAGGATAGAAAGCATGCCATACTAACATAATAACAAATTGAAAAAGGAATTCAGGTCCCTACTCCCTTCACAAAAGATAAACATTTCACTTGGGAGCGCACTAGTAAAAGTGCGAAGGATTGTCTCAGCAGATATATATTTCAAGGGATGTCCTGTCCATAGACATGAGTTTGGAACAACAGCTTAATTGCTTTTGTTGCTTTTGTCAATAAACACTTATCATATAATCGCTCATTCATAAGTTTATTAGAAATGCTTATTGAAATAAACTCAGAATTTATTGATAGTTAAGCGATTATTCATAAGCTTACCTAGGAAGCTTATCAAAATAAACTCAAAACAGATAATAAGTAGATTATAAGTTGTTTTTACAAGTTTAACAAAACACCTGCTAAAATGCTTATATTATAAAATAAGCTCTTCCAAACTGCAACCTAATAACTAGTCAAGTTTCAGTTTTTGCTACTACTAGTAACACCCTCTAGTGGCAAAGGAAACAATGAATATTAAATTACCTGTATCAATAGTGAACCAACCACATGACCCGGCACCAATTCCCAGAAACGCGCCTGGGAGACTTCCATTACATCTTCTAGCGCAGAAATCTGAACAAAATATAATATATTAACATTGGACCTGTGATAAAAACACTTACTTGCCAAAACATTGTGATGCTATAACAACTTTTAGTTTATTAAACCAGGAATTTCAAAATAAGTGTACATGCAAGTAGGTGGTGACTGGTAAGTGCATTATGTAGCTTCCCCAACAATTTTACAACACTTCTAAACACATTAAATTAGAACAGCTTCAGTGTAATATTGTTTTGTAGAACCTCCACATTATCTATAAATATGACAAAGGTGTGTTTTTAGAAAATTTGAAAGAAAAAAATTACTTTAGTTCATCAATAACCCATTGTATTAATACACTGTTAATCTTTTCTGCATAAAATGTGCCAGTTCCTAACAAATTGTAAACTGTAAAGTAAGTGTTAGTATCCCCAAGCAAAACGAGGTAAAGCACATTTTAACCAAGAAAAAGAAATTACCTGTCTCAAGCATTTGTTTAAAGCAGTAGTTGGGATGCTAGGAGGTGCCATTTGGAGCAAGATACCACCAGTAGCCCTAAAGAGAGGCACGGCAAGCATAAAAACTGCTACGGAAACAAGTCCCAAACACAAGACCTCTGCATTCTGAACCCTATAAAAAGGGAAACAGAAATAAGTCAAATTACAATAGCTGAAGAAATACCAGGTTAGGAGACTGTCAATTTCTTTTCTTTTCTTTTTTTTCCGTTAAGCTTTTTATTTTCCATATCTTTCAAGAATATAAAGACAGTAAATGAAACGATATTTACCCAATTGACAATAACCAGGATGCCATTATCAGACCTGCGCTGAGAAACCATAAAAGTATATAAGCTTCCTATGAATTTGTGCTTAGGAAAGGAAATGCATTAGCATTGAAAGGGTGATGATTTATTAATATCATACACAATGCACAATAACATACATAAAGATAAAGCCAAGCATATCTACCTGCGAATGGAATCTGCCAGGACGTGTAGGAAAACAGAGTGGTGATTCATGTCTTCTGCGTTTCTGTAAGCTGCACGATAAATTCCAGAAGAAACAGATAATATTTATCACAGGTCTAGGGTGAAAAGGAACCATCCCATTCAAAATGGGGAAAACGAATAAACCAAGTGAATCATAAACATCTAAAAAATACTAACCAAGATTAATCCTCGCATAGTTCCTGA
The DNA here is from genome assembly GCF_012489685.1 of Lotus japonicus. Classification (NCBI taxonomy): domain Eukaryota; kingdom Viridiplantae; phylum Streptophyta; class Magnoliopsida; order Fabales; family Fabaceae; genus Lotus; species Lotus japonicus. The sequence continues at coordinate 129,764,043 of NC_080041.1, read as the reverse complement.
AGAACCACACACCAATGAGATTCACAAATAAATTGGTCACTGCAGAAACAATCAAGTAATGCCTGCAAGAAGAACACGGTCAGAAGCAATAAAACAAAGAAAAAACTTCAAGGATGAAATTATTAGAATGAAAAACATAATTCAGGCAAACACCCCCCTAACCATGATGAAAGAAACAAAAAAGTACAGGTGGAGTCAGCCGCAAGATCTAGAAATCATACACGTAAAGATACCCAAGTCTAGAAATCACTCATTGAAAAATTCAGCCATTTGATATGGGAATCCTAAAGCGTGGTATTTAGCCGTGTATTTTTATGGGCTTTAGTTTTTGTGATTTTCCAGATTTTTTTTCCTTTCTGGATTATTTAAGTTTTTATTTATGTTCATTAGTGGATGGTCATTTAACTTGGGCCATAAGTAGTGAACTATTTGGTCAAAGTTTGACTTGATACAACAAGCCATCAAAAGAAAATATTTTGCGGTGATTCATCTCGTCTTCTTGGGTGTGATACTTACGAACCTAAGGCATGCCTAGGTTATGTTGCTGCATATTTTGCATCTTCTATCATTAGCTTTTTAAATTTATCAACAACAAAGACTAGCGTCTTTGGTAGAAAGCGCTAAACCTCACCCAATCGACCCCAATTATTCCTTGCTTGAATTTGCCATTAAACCATCAAAATCAAATCCTAATCTGGCATGTATTATTAACAGCCCTATAAAAGACATTGACTGACCTTTAGCACACATCATAATGAACGCAAACCAGTCATGTCCCAATATATCCCACATCAGCTACCAATTCATTTAAACAATAACCTTGGTTCTCTCAAGAAAACCCTCACTTTGATATGTTAAATACTATCCCTTCTCATTTGCTGTACCAAAATAGGTAAATAAATACACTATTATACAGTCAAGAGATCCCACAACTGGCTTAATGTAGATGGACATCGTTTTCCTTCACTTATCAATAATGTATTTTAGTTTGAACCATAAACACACTGCAATTGAATAGATAAGAGAAATCATACATATGGATAAACAACCAATCAAATACCAAATAGATCAATTCCGATGTTGACTACTACAATCCTTACAAACCATCTTCTGTGTAAAATACTTAATTAGAAGTAATAAACACAGACAATTGTTGTGACTACAAACTTACTTGTGCTCTGATTCATCTTGTATGAATGCATGAAGTGCCTCAACTGCTAGGGAGAATGACATAAACAAAAGAAACAGCTGTCTACACAAGCAGCAGAAAAGGAAAATCCAACACGTTAGCGTATTCAATGTAATGTACCAAACGAGACTGATGAAAATGAATATGTGATATATCATATACCAAACAGGAGAGAAAGAATAAAAGTAGTTTTCCAGTTTACTTAAAACAGTCACATCACACCAAATTTTTACTCCTATACAAGTGATCACTTAAAGGCAAATCAAACATCAGGATTACAAACTGCACTGCCCAAGTAAAGTGATAGCTAATAGCAAGTCAAATCAGTATTACACATCAATTCTTCATTTTTTCCCATTTATCACGCCATACCATACAACTTGTTATGAGATAAATCCCTCAACAAAAGTACATGAAATTTTAAGCGAATAGCAATTTCTAAATAAATATGAAAAAACTATTTTATGGATATTTTAGCAAGGGCTAAATATTACACGTCAACTTGTCAAGCCTATTAAACCTCATAAAAAAATCAGAAGACCTGATTTAAGACCATCAGGCCAATACCAATTATCTCTATAGCTTTAGATGACCATGCCATTTTAGTTTTATATGCAAGCCCCATTCTTTAACTTGTTGACAGCATCAGGCAACCAATTCAGTATGATAGAAAGTAACATCTATAGCGGTAAAGGAGATGTGGTATACTTACGGCATTTGTAAATGCAGACAAAACTTCTAGCCTTTTATACCTGCAATTAAAGTGCCTCAGTCAAAACTATAAACAGGATTGAACTGATTAAACAGACAGTGAACAATAATTTAAATAATACATTCACACACACACAAACACAAGGTGTGAGTTTAAACATGTGTGCATCTGAGTGCAACTTCATTAAAAAAAATCTTATTTTTCTTGTTTAATAATATTTCAGAACTGCGACTCTTAATCTTATATAGAAGTATAGAAATACCCCCCCCCCCCCCCATTATAAAATTTAGAAGAACTATTTCATGCAGGAAAGTTATACATGGGCATATAAGCCAAAGGCAGGATTTCATGGTTTGCCAAACTCGGCAATGACGGGGTAAAAAACTAACAAGTGCCCTTTAGCAAGTGTGAAAACTAATATTTTCTATAGAAGATGCAACTTTGTCATCTTATGAATTCTACAACTTGAATGTATGATATAACAGTAGTGCTGTATAGGAACATTTTCCTTGAGCACTTATAATAATGGTAACAGTTATAGGGCTAATTTCCAGAAACAAAATAGCAAAGCACATGATTTTCCTATATGCTTCAGACATCAAATTTCAGTTACAGAGTAAAACTGCATCATTTAATTAGGCATGAAACTACAAATGCTCCTGCATTGTTAAATACAATAATATACTTCAAACAAAAATCTCACCCATAAGTATAATCTCGATCAGCTCTGTTCCTAGATGCACCCATAACAAATAATGAAAAGGTGAGAAGACCACATCCAAAAGTCAAGTGAACTGCATCAGACACCAAACCTGAAAAAGAATAGGTAATAGACTGAAAATTCAGAAGAAATTCAATATAAAAACCAGTAGACATAGCTGGTTCTATTTTGAAAAATTGATTATTTTTACCAAAGGGAAATCAGTGTTTAGGGTTTAAACTCATTCATTTTACAACATTTTTACATCATGTAAATCTGAAAGTGACTGGAATTTTCAAATTTCTCCTACCCCTACAACATTTTCTCCTTACAACATATTTACATCATGAAGAGACATGTTACAAACATCTTAGCCTACAAAAAATCACCACTCTTTTTCATGATTAATCACCAACAGATAATAGCAAAACTAAAACTACAATTCAGTTGAGTTCAATGTTCAATCATATATACTCACCTACACGACCGGTGAAGAGACCAATAAGCAACTCAGCAGTGGAGTACGCAACATTGAGCGAGATCAACAAAAACAATCTCTTCATATACCTATGGCCAGACCTAACACTTCCAAAGATGGCGAAAACAAACGACGATTTTGGGACCAACCCAGAAGTTTTTTCGTCAATCCATGACTCATAGTGATGGTGGTGCACCCCAGAGGGGATGTCAATGCTGGAATCGGTTCGGGAAAGGAAGGGCCTCAGGGTGGAATCGGAAGAGGGAATCGTCGTCGTCGGCGTGCGAGGTGGTGGTTGCTGTTGGAACGAAGGTTGCCGCGAAAACGCGAACCTCCGATCGCTGCCGCCGAAGCCGAAATCGCCGTTGAGAGAACTAAGAGGTTCTCTGGCTTCTTCCATCTGAAAAAGAAGAAGGAAATTGGGGATGTGAGGTTTTAGGTTTGGAGAAAGAAAAGAGAGAAACGCAGGCTCAGTGAATGAAAAGGGGTTTTGTGACTCGAGCTGAAACCTCCACAGTTTGAGGATGTGCCAGAACCGTGATGGCGAATCCTGCAGCCAAGTCAAAGTGGACTCGTAGATAATGAAGGCGGCGAGTGGGTCTCAACTGGTGACACAGAATTATGTAGACAGTGACAAGTCCCACATTGCTAAAATGTGAGTTAATCTTGTTCTCCTTCTAGTATAAAACCTAGTGCAAGGTTTTGTAATGTACACAACATATATACATTGACCATAGTCGTTTGTATTTTGTAATAAAAAAAAACCATATGATGAATTTGGTCACTTTCTCACGACGGTCGTCTGAGATTTACTTTGATGTAATGATCCAATTTTCTGATGGTTTCATCTTTATGATTTTTTTTTTCATGTGTCAAAACATTTTTAAAATAAGCTTTCTGTTTGCTTGAATTTGTTTTCAACTGTAAAAAAATTTGATTATTGCTATTTATAAATTGGCAGAAAGATAGGCTTATTTTATCAATATGGGTTGTTTTTGCCATGTAAGTAGCTGATGTGGCCTGGTTTTTGGGAGGCTCCTGCATGGGGTGCCTCCTTCACACCAGATATGTTGATTGAGTGGTTGGTGTAGCGGTGACCTCCTGGTTCTAGGTGCCTCCTACACATGTTACCATCACCATAATTATGACGTTGAATAAACTAGTTTGGGTAGGTGGTGGTAGAAAGGGACTCCTGCAAAATAGAGGCGTATTATACGAAGTGTGTTAGAGGGATAAAGAAAGGCTCCTCACATGAGGAGACTCCTAAAGCATCGTACAATGTATTGTCTCGTTATCGCGACAACAGACAACTACAAAGGAGTCTCTCAATTTGGGGAGACTTTCTTGCAAACTTAAGTCTCTCAATTTGATGAGACCCCCTTAAGGCTCCTCAAATGATGTGGATTGATTGAACTCAAGGAGGCGCCTCAAGGAGCCTCTTGAAGACTAGGCCCCCCATATTGATAAATATTTTTCAGAGTACACTTTTTTCGTAATTTTTAATAGTTTTGTTTTATTTAAAAAAAAACAAAAAGATACGCATCCATACTTGTGAAGTGTATACTAACAATGGAATACGTACCGGTGATCCAAGAATTTCATCAATCCAAAATTTGGTACGAAACTTGAGTTAAGGTGAAACATTACCAAGTTCTCATAATTCAAAAAGGGTCTTCTTGAGTTAAAGATGATCCAAGTTATATAACCATATTGCACCAAGCAGGTTATCGTAGCAACTTCCTAGTGTGAGACTTGGTTTCAGAATATAAGAAAAAAATCCAATAAGAATTTCCTTTAATGTTCATGTTTACAATTTCAACAAAGGTCACTAAACAAGTGTCAGTCATTCTTCTACAGTAGCATCTGCCTATCAATCTGATATGGAAGATCCATCTAAGATCTGGAGATCATGAATTGGATCAAGCACCAATAGTCTAATGTGTGTTTCTTGAACGAAACGCAGATATCTTTCTTTCTTGTAAGTCAGAAACACTCAAGAAGCAGACGATACAGGAATCTACAGACCCACGTAACTAAGATTTCTTCTAGTTCCAATGTTCAGATATCCAGACTCTACTGCAGCCAGCAAAATGTTTGAAAAGATCATGATTATGGGTGTATTGTTAGTGAATCATGATGGAAAATCAATGAGTAACATGATTACAGAATTCTCTCAGGTCTTTCGAGATGATAATAAGATGACAAAAGATTTGCTCTCATTGAAACGCACAACACACACATGCATATATATGTATGCTATATGCTGAGGGGAACTAACCTGCTTACCCATGGGTCATGTGTGCATATGATAATCCAGTGTGTAGGCATTAATATCAGAAGGACTTGTACCCGGCCTAAACAAAATTGAAAACCAAACGTCAGCAAGAATAAAAGGTATAGACAGCCAAGTATCAGAAATATTCAATAAAACAAGTTAAAAAAGCCTAGTACAGAGAACAGTTAACAGAAGTGAGTGTAGCATCTCTAAGCATACAAGATCCAGTTCACAAGAAAATTCATTGATTTCATCGGTTTCCATTTCCGCAAAAAGTATGATAGCTGCAATCAAAGACTTAAATAATGTCAAATCGCGATCATGGACCATCGCGGTGAGCCAAAAATCCGCTATTTAGCGGCGAATAGCGAGAATAGCACGCTATAGTGGGCAATAGCGGCGTCGCGATTAGCCAAAAATCCGCTACGCTATAGCGGCGTAGCGCCGCTATAGCCGCTATTTGATAACACTGAAATAAAGAGAAACTGTTTTTTCAATCCTAATTAGTTTATGTATCATGCATTTTGCTAACATTTATACCAGGAGTCCAGGACAGACTGAACCTCAACAGTCATACTCATGAGCTAGGTAGCCAACCCAACCCGGCCAGAAGGTTTCTGTCCTAAACGAAATTAAATAAACTCTTTCTTTCAAAAAAAGAATATTATTTTCCTTCCTTCAAGCCAGACAATAAATACTACATGAAAATATCCTGAGGAAGAAATACCTTTTCATAATAGTTCCATAGTGGAATTTGGGTTTTCCAGCCTTAATATCCTCAACATACTGTAGTCATGAGAAACAACATAAGATACAGTACGAGTAGGCAACATAATAAAACCCAAAGCCAGAATGTTCATACATCTGAATCATACCAAACTTAAGGTAACCACCATTGATGAAAAGGATAGAGAATTAAAAGGTAGATCATCAAGTGGAAAAAGTTGGCATTCTGATGATTCTGGACCAGGTGAAAAATCGGGCTTCTTCAGCTTTGCTAAGAATATCATGTAAGTCTGCCCCAAACATGCCACAATCAATATCAAAATTCTTTACCTAGTCAAGAGGACCAACAAAAAATAAAGAATAAATAAATCAAAGCTTCATCCTCACTTGGCCAATTAAAGGAATATCCAATTGGGCAAAGGGAGAAATTACTTCTACATCTGCATTTGCTTCCTCCCTTGTTTCCCTGATGGCACCCTCCACAGCTGACTCTCCAATTTCCAAATAACCAGCAGGAAGCGTCCTTGTTGACACCAAATTATGAAATTAACATAGCTCACAGACAAAAAGAGACACAATATTCAACATTATAATGAATTTATATCTAGGCGTTATAAATAGTTATGGGAAAGGAACATAATATGTACACAATCAGATACAACGAAAATAGGCAGTTCAATAAAAAATTCATTCCTACCAAAGGCCATGAGATGGTTGAATATTCCTCTTGCAAAGGAGGACCTTGTTATCATGTTCGATAAGGCAACCAACTACCTACTTTGCCAGCCAAAATAATGTCATATCAAGAAAAAAGCAATTAGTCTCATGAAATGAATGAAAAGAATGAGTGCTAAGAGAAACAGCATACAACAATTACAGAATTCTTTCTTGACAAGTCAGAGACTACATCTAAAACCATAAAAAGGTCATCCTGATCGTTATCTATTTCACATTATCATTAACTGTTTTTTGAAAAGAAGAATTCCTTCATAGAACGAGAGACTTAGGCAAACCACTTTGAAGCATTTCATATACATATACCTCAACCTCCATATCTATTTCAGACTTTCAGTATTATTTATTCACAAACTAAATTTATAAAATCCTAAACCTGATAAAATTAATCTGTTTCCTCAAATCATTGACTGCTTGGAAAATCCTAATTACTGTGTCATAAACCAACAAAGAAAATCTTTCAAATCTTGGATTGAAGTTTAGAAAATCCCCGAAGCTTGACTATTCTCCAGCCACTTACAGCTGGAGCCTCAACCTCCTTGAGAAAACTTCAACAGCAATCAATTTCATTGTTTTCATAAAATGGTTTATGAAACCAGGTTTAGGTAATGATTTCTAATACATAAAATAACCTTTAGATTGATTAGAGCTGTAGCACAGTGAGGTCCTCACCCCAATTTAGTGAATACAAAACCAGGTCTCAAAACACTTCAGCAAATGATAATATATGAAAGACCATGTGAAACCAATTTTGCAGTATTAAAAATGAATAATTTTCTTCATGCTTAGCTGTCAGAGTACGTTTGAAAGAGCACATTTTGAAGTGAAACACATTAAAAGAAGCAATATTGTTTTTTTAAGAGTACGTTTGAAAGAGTTTATTTAAACATAACTTATAGCATAAGCATTTGGATCGGGATTCTCTCATGTGAATATTTCACATGACACTGTCATGTTCAGGTTTTGTGGCTTCTCTTCACCTATTAAATAGATGGGATCCTTTCAAGAAATATGAAGTGAGAGATAGACACAAAGTTTCACACAACACTCTCATGTGGCATGAGAAAATCGTAATTGCAAGCACTCAAGTATGTGTTTGGTTAAACATACCGAAATAGTTTATGACATACTTATATCTATAGTGTATTTTAATAAACTTCTCAAATAAACTTATGAATGTTTTATGTCATAAGTACTTGATGAAGTTGCTTACTCAAACACACCATACACACTTATGCAAGTGTTTGACTAAGCTTATGAAAATCACTTATGACCTGCCTATCGGCTCTTTTGAGCTTATTTTCATAAATTACACATATGAGCTTTTGAACAAAAGTTAATATCTAGCTACTCTGAGCTTAATTCAATAAGATAATCAAATAAGCTTATAAATATAAGCGATAATGTGACAAGTGCTTATTGCTATATATACCAGAAGCTAATATATACATTGAATTCATAGCCACCCTAAATCAACTCATGCACGTTGAAACAAATAACCTAGTTACCATTTTGGGATTCTGATAGGCAATCCTGCCACAAACAGTACAAATAGCTCTGAATTTCTCTTCCCCGTCAGGTATATCATGCTTGGTCGAACCACCACACCACTGACAGAACTTGATGCTTCGAACATTTGCCTACATTGCCAAGACAGTGAGTGAACTAACAATTTAGGACTAAGATTGTGATGTTGAATTGCAACACAAAATTTGAACACTCACAGGAACAGCGGCGGAAGAGGAAGAAGAAGAAGAAGCACGAAACGGTGCGAATCGAGGAGTGACGGCGGCGTTGAGAAAAGGGTTGTGGTTGTTGTTAGGGAATTGTGGGAATAGAGAGAGTGATGAGGAGATTGAAATGGAGGTGAGAGGTTTCCAACTCCAGCGATATAGCTGAAACTGTAAAGCTTTGACCATCATATTTTCTTCTTCAATTCGAACAATTTCAAATTGGAACACACCACGCTGAATCGGCGACAGCTTCTGAGAATTGAAGAATCAAAAAATTCCTACGCTCCCTTCTCTTCTGTTCTCTATGTTTTTCTTTGAATCCAAAAGGTTTACAAGACAGTAGTACAACTACAAATGTATTTCCGAAAAAAATAAAAGAGTGTGGTTGTTAAGGACTGAATTTGGTTGGTGCAGGGTGGAAATTATGAAATTAGTGCAGTTAATAAATCCAAAGAGTTGGATTACCTTTTAATTTCTTGGATTTTGAGTTAAATTTGTTCACATTGAAATTTAGTCATTGGATTTGGATGTTCATGTCAGGGATTTGATTTTGCTAATTATCGAACATCCTGAGTAGTCACTCAGTTTAGTAAAAAAAAAAACTCAGTTTGGTAAAAGAAAAACACTGATAAAATTGAGTTGAGAACTTAATAGATTTATGTTAGGTATATTAATGAAAAATACCATCGAATGTAGTGAAATTTTAGAACTAATTATGCTAACAAGAACGCAAGGGCGGATCCAGACCTTATATATCATTGTGATTAAACATAAAAAAAATTATAGACTAAAATATATTGAAAATATTTTTTTTTTCAAAAAAGAGAAATATTATAGATAAAATCATGAGAGGAAGTTTCTCATGGAAATAGAAGAGTTTACCGTCCAAGAGTGATTGGATGGCAAACACCCTCTGTCACAAAGTGATCTCCCCCGTATTTAGAGACATTCTTAAACAAAAAATATGACGAACAAAATGCTAGTTCTTTAGATTCATTATAATCAATCCAAACATACAAATCAAACTAATTTTTGCAAAATCTACGTTTTTTTATTACCTTGTTCAGTCTAAGGGTACACAAAATTGTGAGGTGTGAATACCCAATTTTATCATACCTTTAATGAAATTAATTTAATATAACTTGTATATCAAAAATATAAAAATCAGCGCTCAAAATTATATTAAATAGAGGGGGGTTTAGGTGGTAGAGAGGTTCAGAAAGAGAGAAAACTCACTCGTGAGTTGTGGTTCAAGTTGTGGTTCAAACTAAGTCGTACCAAGTTGAGTGAGAGTTTCACCCTCGTTTGAGTTCGTTTGCGCCAAAGGGAGCAAGTAGGAGGAGAGGAGTAGCAGTAGCAAGCTAGCAAGGATTCATTTTTTGCATCATCCGGGTAACCCCTCTCCATTTTATGAATTTCATATCTCATTTATAGCTTTTTTTAATGTTATAAAACATCTCATTTAAATAAATTTTTTCTTAAAAACGGTTTTTAAAAATTAAAAGCTAAAAACATCCTTTTTTTATAAGCAAAAAGCAGCCTTACAATACAGAAAACTAAAACTACACTCAAACAAATTTTGTTGTATTAGGTAATATATAAGAAATAGAGATTTAAAAAATCTTGTGCAGTGTTTTTTATTATAGAAGGGCCTCAAAGCCCGACAAAAAGGAGCCAAACCCTTAGATACAAAAACTGTGACAAGAATCAAACAAGGAACAAAAGTGAAAGAAGGAAAAGTGTCATAAATTTCTAAGGGGGTTAAATTTCCCACCCACCATTGAATTTATCACTCCAACTAATTTTTTAAAACCCAAAATACTTTTTTTTCCGGAACACTTGAATGTTGAATTTTAGTTCTGGGATTTATTTCCTGGACGCTTCCGGTAAATAAATCCCAATAGGCTTATTTTACATCGTTGGAAGTCATGTTGATTACCATTCCGGTCCCGGAGGATTAGCTCAAGTGGTAAGAGCTATGAGACATAAGTGTTGGGGAGGGGAAGGTCCAGGGTTCGAATCCTGGAAGGGAAATTTGAAGGAATTTTCTAACTTACTAACAACTAACCACTAACTTTTGCCCATAAAAAAAAAATGGCTAAAAAGCATTTTTGGCCCCTGATGTTTCAAGTTTGTGCAAATTCTGCCCCTATCTATTTTTGTCGATGTTTCTACCCCTCATGTTTTCAAACAGTGCACCGTCGGTGCACTGTTTGAAAACATGAGGGGTAGACGGTGCACTGTTTGAAAACATGAGGGGTAGAAACATCGACAAAAATAGAGTAGGGGCAGAATTTGCACAAACTTAAAACATCAGGGGCCAAAAGTGTTTTTTAGCCAAAAAAATTCATTCCGAGTTTTAAATTTTCGAAACCTTCCGGGATTTATTTCCCGAAATCTCAGACCTTCCGAGAAATAAATCCTGTAAGTTACCTGTAACACCCCGATTTCCAGGTGTCACTTTAGTAACCAAAAATAATCTTTACGCGGAAAACAGGTAATTTTTTTTCGATTGATTCCTTTAAATCAAAACGATAAAGAAGTAAAGACAAAACACAACTACTAAACTAACCAATATACATCAAATAAAAACATGTACAGCCTCAGCTGCACTTCCACGCCCCACACACTCGCAGTGACTCCAAAGTAGTGTGCCCGTAGGCAAATATTTACAGATCCAGAAGTGTGAGTGAGAAAAAGTATAATTACAAACCACCAGGAGAAAGTCGGCCTCAAAATGGCCTAAGCAAAGACCCCTATGGTCCGACTGACTCACTGTGATCCCTCCGTAAGAGAATCACACAAAAAGCCATGCATCGGGAACCTACCCTGTCCCAAAAGCAAAACGAATCAGAGCTATTACAGTAACAACCAACTCCAAAAGACTCTAACCACCCACAACAAAAGCCGACTTTTCCCCGTCTTTCGTAAATATTTTCCCCTTTAGTTCTCCTATGATTATTCGTTTAGTAAAAACGTTTCGAATTGAATTAGTCAAGTTATGAGTTTACTTCTCAAAGTCTAAGTCTCCCAGAGTCTCTAGTTTTCGAAATTCTAATCATTCTAAGTTTTCCAAAAACCCTCCAAAAGAAGTTTCCCGGGGAAAGTCTAAGTATTCAAACGAATCCCAACAAATGGCTAAGCCTCAAACCCCTCGTTTGGACTTGCCTAGGGTTGTTCATCCAACCCGAAATGTCAAAGATCACCAGATCAATGAATCTCCACTCCGAAGTCGCGTCAAAACGCTCAATCCAACACAACATCAACATCATAAGTTATGAAAACATTCATAACAATAAACCATCATCATAATCAATATCATAGCAAAGCATAAGTCGAATTTATCGACGCCTATTATGAAATCATAGCTAATATATATGTAAGTTGCCCTAACCTCGAGCTGTTCCAGCTTCGCAAACAAAGTTCTCCTCAAACAATTGCTCTGAGTCTTCCAAAGTTCCCTCAACTGAACCTCGGAGAAAAACAAAGCAGAATCCAAACAAAATCGATTAGTTCAATCGCAAAACAATACATAAACGATAGACAAAGCATTAAAGCTTCAGAATAGGACAATCAGGTACGAAAAGACAAGTTTTCGAAACCGAAAAACTCCCCCCTAAAGGAAATAGTCCACGGCCTCAAAGGAAAAAGGGCTTCGGCTCTTTTTCTTTGATCAAATCAATTCACAAGGTAGTTTTAGGGTAAAACTAAGGCAAAGAAACTGTCATAACAATTTTCGGACAATCGGGCCGAAATACGACTACGCAGGGGCATTTTGGTCCAAAATAAAGGCTCAAAACTTCAAAGTTATCCGTTCTGAAAACAGATTTGACAGCAACGATCCTCATGACATCCGTGACAACAAATCCTAAAGGCACGAAGTCAGATTATAGCTTTACGACAATAAAGTTTCGAAATGTGAGACAAAAAGAGTTTTGAGTCAATTTTTCAGATCCTGTACAACTGAATCGCAATCAGAGTTTACTGACAGAGGTTTTAGACTCAGGGGAACATAAGGAACATAACCCAAGCGAGAAATTAGAGAAATCGGACAATTTTAGAAAAAGCTCAAAACTTAGAGCACAGAAACGACTTCAGAACCGCAACAGAAACAACAATCAGAGGTAGGAATCGTGTTAGTTACCTTGATACCTAGAAGTAGGGACGAACTGCACGAAGATTGGTCAAGATTTCGCGAAAATCTCTCTCCCCCAAGCTCCCCTCAATCTCGCGGCCAACAAGGAAGAAATGAAGAGAAATTTTGCTTTTTCGCCTATTTATAGGCGGGTGAAATCGCGGGAAAATGAAAATTTCGCGATTCCGATTTTTGCAGCACGTTCACCAAGGAATTCTAAGAGAGATTCTGGCGTCATAAATCCAGAACTCAAAACAAATATCTATGATATGGGAAAAACGATATCGAAAATCTCAAAAGCGGTGTACGTTAAATCTGTCCCGAAAAACTACTTTTTGCTGTGATCGCCGGACGACAAAACTTCCTTCTGAAGAAAGATTGGAAACGTCGAAACAAATCTGGCAACGCAGACGGAATCTTCGTTAGAAGTCCCGAATAGAAAAAGTCTTCATCCATTGCTCGAAAATAGGGTTTCGAAGCAAAGAAATTAGCGTCGGCGGACATCCGAAAAGTGAAACCTATCGTGCGTACAGTCCAGAGTTCCGAAATGAAACGCTGGTCGATGGAAAAATAAAGAGAAACTTTAAATTTTCCGAGAGTTCGAAATCTCACTCAAAACGTTGCTTTAAGAGCGAAATAGCTTATTCTGGACACGCTCGCCATAAGACAGGTGTGCAGACGACTCGCACTAACTCCGAAAACAACTACGCAACATTCCTCAAGCAATTCCTGAACTTTCTTCTTCATTAATCTTTCTCAAATGTCAAACTCCTATCACGCTTACACTGATTCTACGTGTGAGTCGGAAACTTAACTTGTTCTGAAAATCCAGGTCTTACATTACCATTATTTTGTCTTCACTTGTATAGCAATCTTCTTTCTTTAGATCTTCGATAATCTTAACATGAGAGATTACAGCTTCTGAATGCACCTTTGGTCGGTAAATTATCATATACTCCCTCCGTCCCTAATTATAAGCTAACATTGAGACTTTTTTTGTGTCACTAAATATAAGCTAACCTTGCAAAAGTTAATATTTCTTTCCATATTCACCCTTGCATTTATTGGTAGTGGAGCACCACCATTAGTAGTACAATGATGAAAAAGTGTTATCATAAATAGGGGTAAACATAGAAAGTTGTACATTTTTTTTTGAAAACCAATGCATCAATTAAGGCTTTCTTAATAAGTGTGATTTTTACAACTTTAGTTTATAATTAGGGACGGAGGGAGTACTAATTAAGTATCGTTAGCATATTCTGAATCCACAACTGAAACTTTCAGCACCAAGATGTGTTTCAGCAACACATTAGATATTTAGCATATGAAGTTCCATGACCTAGTCTTTTTACAAAGACTTCTTCAACGCTTGTTCATTCCTTAAGAACCAAATGAGAAAAATTATATTCAAACAATCTTCCTTCATAATTTGAAATGTTGTTGAAAGAAAGTTTTTCTCGTGACCAGCCACTAATTGGACTTGATATGATTCTTCAATAAGAGTCATTCTTGATCAATTTTTTGAGTCTTTCTAATGAATAACTTGAACATGTGATTTTCTCTTTACAATAACACTTGATGAACATCAGCATCAGCTCACCTTTTGAAAAACCTTCAGAATGTTGATATTGCTTGGATAAATTTCCTACAAAATTATTTCAAGGAAATACTATAAAAACTTTAATATCATTAGATTTTGAATCATCAAAACATAGAGGCCGGATATCCAACAATAAATTACAAACTTGAACAATTTTTTAAAAGAGAAAAAAAAATGAAAACTAGTTTTAGTTCAATTGTCCAAGTGCATGTTACTATATATGTTTGGAGTCTCTTTTTTTTTTTTGAACTCATATATTGATATATGTTTGGAGTCATCCTAAAAGCAAGAGGCAGATGATGGTCCAAACGAGGGACTCGGATTGTCCGAAGTGGCAAACCACGTTGTATGTTTGGTTCTTAATTATCCGCTGCACGTCTTTGAACATGGCAACTGGAATCGTCAGCAACCGTTGGATGTTGAAGCAGTCAACTGAGGATCCAATATCTAGGGAGGAGTGGAGAACAGGTGTGAGTGAATGCGACCGCAGCAAGAAAAACACCCCGACATGATCTCACGACAGTTGCAAACTGAATGCTGAGTTGGTAATTGTATGCACTCTCGCTTTTTGCACCGTCCCATGTATCATTGTATCATTACACCCACTCTCTCTCCGTCAGCAACTTACCAAGAAGAAGAAGAAGGAAAAGGTGCTTCTTTCAGATAATAGTCCCTCGTTAACTTTATTCATTGGTAGGGCCTTTTCCTTTAACTACTAACCCTACACTTTTCATAACTAGTACTACTAACATTTCAAAGTTAAAAGGTCTTTTTTTCCATAATTGTAACCAAATATAAAAGAGTTTAATAATTTTAAATATCAACCACTTGGTTGATTCAAGTGATACACATTTGAGTTTTATTAAATAAGAGCTCAAATACGAGTGTTGTGAGTGATAAAAAAAACTTCTACTAAAAGAGTTAGTTCTACCATAATGTGATAAATACTTGTAAGTACCAAAAAATAATTGTAGATAAATTTTATAGAAAAAAAATCTAAAGATGCAATAAAGTGCTTAAATTTTGGTGTAAAATTATTTATAATATCAATATATATTATTTAAATTTGATATTTTTGATATATCTATGTTAATGTAAAATAGCTTGTATTTAAAAAAAAGTTTAAAAAACAAATAAATTCTTTATATAACCTTAAATTTTATGTTTTAAAGTTAAAACACACAATCATACATAGGCAGAATTACATAAAGCTAATGCCGCTACATTAGCCTTCACTTCACTCGAACGAGACTAGATGGACAAACACTCGAATAAGATTATGACAATTCTTCATAATCATCTGCAAGTCGAACCGTGATGCCCCTGGTAAACGTTAGCGCATCCAACAACAAAATGTTTTCTATTTCGAAAATTAAAGATGTAAACCCTAATTGATGATAAATTTGGATAACCAATCTAAAGCACAGACTCTCAGCTAGCGTAGGACCCAGCGTAAGACCATATGAGGAGCACACTAAAGTCATGATCTAGCCTTGATCGTCCTTACAATTTGGCCGAAACCAACAATTCCTTCAAGAAAACAACATTTATGTTTGCTTTTAACATGCCAGATGGTTGAGGAATCCAAACCGCTAGAGACCTTGTATTGTGCATAAAGTCCTTTGATGGTTGCGAGTTGGAGACACTATTAGCAGGGCAAGGGGGAGATGAACCAAATAGCTTGAGTTTGTGGAAAATGGCATGGTGTATTATTTCATCTTCTAATCTGCACACCGGATAAAATAGTCATGAAATTTGTGGAAATAAGAAACATTCAACAAATAATAGAGATTATGTACAACCAATGTGTGTAAAATGTAATCACTAAAGAGAGATAAATGAGAAATATAACATGTAATGTGACTTAAAGAGCGAAATAAAGAGAAAAAATTATCACAATATATATGCACTCTTAATGGTACGCTTATCAATTATCATTAATGTTCAACACAACGTCAAATAAAGGTACCAACAAGAACATAAATGGTACATACTTAAACTCCTTAAGCATTTAGTCTAGAGTTTACTTAGATAGTTCACTCAACCTGAATGCGCATGAATAATAGTTTATTAGGAAAAATCTACTTAGGATTAGTCTTTCAAAAACCAAAATGTGGAATAAAGCAAGCAAATGTGGGAGAAATGACTTTGAGTGATGGGTCAGAACTGGAAAGCAAGCAAAAGGTTCCCAATGCCAGCTATTTCCAACACTAAACGTGGGCAGTGGATGACACATTCCTAACAAACGGCCATGATTAAAAAACATGCAATTTGCGGTTCATTTCACACGCATTTCATTATTCATTTCATTTCCAAAAACCTTCCTTTTTTAAACCACAGGGCGGGTACCTCAACCACAGAGACAATCCAGTTACACACAACACACCACCACATCACTTTCTCACACACGACATTCATTCCTCAATTTCTGAGGTACCCACGTTCTCTTTTCTCCTCCAATTCATAAAAATTCCATCTTTTCTTCTTCTAATGCATTGATAATCAGAAAAATTGCATCTTTTCCTTTTCAAATTTTGCATTTTTTTCGTGAAATTCATGCAAATTTTTGATGTGTTTCAGTGAAATTCAATTCAATAACCAGCAATGGCAGATGCTGAGGATATTCAACCTCTCGTTTGCGACAATGGAACTGGAATGGTCAAGGTATGTGATGATTCCGGATCATCGATATAATAATCTTGTAACATCGATGGTTAAGACTGTGTTTGGTTTTCAGTTTGGAAATCCGTTCGAGGCATTGGAATTCGAGATCACGCATTCCAATGCCGCAAACGTGAAATGAAAGGGGTTTTGGACCTCCATTGGGTGAAAGCAGTTTTAAACTGAAAACCAAACGGTACTAAAAATCCAATATTTCTTTATAATGATTTGTTCAATTTTGTGTGATAGGCTGGTTTTGCTGGAGATGATGCACCAAGGGCAGTGTTTCCTAGCATTGTGGGTCGTCCACGACACACCGGTGTGATGGTTGGGATGGGACAGAAGGATGCTTATGTGGGTGATGAGGCTCAATCTAAGAGGGGTATTTTGACCTTGAAGTATCCGATTGAGCATGGGATTGTTAGCAATTGGGATGATATGGAGAAAATCTGGCATCATACTTTCTACAATGAGCTCCGTGTGGCGCCGGAAGAGCATCCTGTTCTTCTCACTGAAGCACCTCTTAATCCAAAAGCCAATCGTGAGAAAATGACACAGATCATGTTTGAGACCTTCAATACCCCTGCTATGTATGTTGCCATCCAAGCAGTGCTTTCCCTCTATGCCAGTGGTCGTACAACTGGTAATCAATCTTCAATTTCATCTGATCCTCTTAAAATTTGATTATTTTTTTTTTGATAGAGGATTCATGCTTACATGTATAAATATTCTGGGGTTGATGATGTTACATGTTCTTTTGATTTGATCATGAATTTTGTGTCATGAAATGCTGAGTGTGATTTGAAGGATTAGTCATTTAATAGTATGTTGGCTTATTGTATGCTCATCGTGTTATAGTCCTCTTGAAGTTTGATTCTGTTTCGTGAAGGATGCATACTTGATGTAAAGATTTTCTGGGGTTGATGATGTCACACGTTCTGTTATTTTCATCATGAATTTTGTATTATGAAATGCTGAATGTGATTTGAAGGAGTAGCAATTTAATGGTATGTTGGCTCTATAGTATGAATGATCATCATGTTCTGGTCCTATTAGAGCCAAATCAATTATAAGAGAAGCTCATGTGAATAGCTTTTATGAAGGAGATTTGATTCCGAGAGAAAGAAATGCTGATCCAAACATGCTTTTAAAATTTGATTCTGTTTGGTGAAGGATGCATGTTACATGTATCAATTTTCTGGGGTTAATAATAATGTCAAACATTCTGTTGATTTCATCATAAGACTGAATGTGATTTGAAGGATTGGTAATTTAACTGTATGCCTTGTGACATTGAAATGAGTTGATGTGTTCTTTTTCTTATGTTGTGGTAGGTATTGTTCTGGACTCTGGAGATGGTGTTAGTCACACGGTTCCTATTTACGAGGGGTATGCCCTTCCACATGCAATCCTGCGTTTGGACCTTGCAGGGCGCGATCTCACTGATGCACTGATGAAGATTTTGACCGAGCGTGGGTACACTTTCACCACATCCGCGGAGCGAGAAATTGTGAGGGACATGAAGGAAAAACTGGCCTACATTGCTCTTGATTATGAGCAGGAGTTGGAAACTTCCAAGACCAGCTCAGCTGTTGAGAAGAGCTATGAGCTGCCTGATGGGCAGGTGATCACGATCGGTGCTGAAAGATTCCGCTGCCCTGAAGTTCTGTTCCAGCCATCCATGATAGGGATGGAGTCTCCTGGCATCCATGAGACGACATATAACTCGATCATGAAGTGTGATGTTGACATTAGAAAGGATCTCTATGGTAACATTGTCTTGAGTGGTGGTTCCACAATGTTCCCAGGCATTGCTGATAGGATGAGCAAGGAGATCACAGCATTGGCACCCAGTAGCATGAAAATTAAGGTTGTGGCACCACCAGAGAGGAAGTACAGTGTCTGGATTGGAGGCTCCATTTTGGCATCCCTCAGTACCTTCCAACAGGTAAAGTGCAAGACTGTAATCAGTTAATCACATATGCATGGAGCTGTTGGATTGTGAAATGATGAAAACACAGCAAATAACTTAGGAACTTTAGTACAAGCTTTAGTAAAGTAGAAGTTATGATAAGACAGGAGGAAATAACAATCATAATCAAGAAATCAAACTAGTCTAACATGTATTCTTCTTTCAGTGTGCAGTACTTGCAGAAGTCAAATCAAACCTCTGATATTAACAAACATAGTATACTGAGGCTCAGTTGAGTCATTTCTAATTCTGATATATTTTCTTTTCCATGTGCAGATGTGGATTGCAAAGGCAGAGTATGATGAATCTGGGCCATCAATTGTACACAGGAAATGCTTTTAAGTTCTAGTCATGGAGAATGAGAGCTGGACCAGGGAAATTACAATATATACTTGGTACTACAGAAATACCATCAAGTGGTTGAGGAGCTTCGATTTCCTATTCTTTACCATTTTTTACTCATGTTTCTTTGTGTTTTCCTTTATTGATTTTTGGATAAGAGCATGAAAGCTAGCAAGATATGTAAGATTCAATTTCCCCCCCTCTTTGTTGTAGGAGAGATGTGTATTGTTAACTGGTTTGGTTTGTTTGAATCAACAATTCTTTTCTAAGTATTCTGATTAGCATAGTGGTATGTGCTTTATTTATTAATGATGTTTTGCCCACGGTTAATATGCCAACTTGGTAACAACGTTGCTTGTGAATGTTCCAAAGTTAAAATTAAGCTGGTGTATTATGTATGTAGTAGTGTCAGCAACAGTTAGCTTCGGTATACCATGTTTCTTCTAATTCTATTAGAAATTGGGTTGGGTGTGTCTCTCTACCCTAAAATGTAGCTTAGAGGTGAAGGTTGCTCTACCTTTTATGAACACTTATTTGGCCATATGTCTAGTCAATATGAGACTTCTCAACACAATTCATCTAGGATGAACATCTGGAGCATGAAACTTGCAAGGATGAACATTTGTGGGTGGTTCATACATGGGTGGTTTAAACTAAACAGATCTGGAATAGGCTCTAATACCATATTATAAATTAGGTTATACCTAACTCTGCCCTGAAAGCTAGTTTAGACGTGAGAGTTGCTAATAATATTGAGAAGGTTAATCTGTTACAAGATCTTCATCCTTCAATGGAGAGAACTACCAGTATTGGAAGGCAGAATGGAACAATTCGTCAAATCTAACCACTGTGATATGTTGGAGATTATCACTTATGGTGACTATGTTCCTAAGATAGATGGAGCGGATGTTTCTAAGGAGTCCTTGACAAGAGCATAACAACAAGATCATACTTAACTTAAAGGTAAAGGTTTACATAACTTGTGCTTAGTCAATCGTTCATGGTTGTGAAAGAGCAAAAGAGATATGAGACACTCTTGTTGCTCATGAAGGGACCAATATAGTGAAGGAAGCTAAGGACAATTTTATCACTCACCAGGTATGAGTTCGTTGTTCAAGAGATTGAGCCTCATGAGACTATAAATCTGATGTTTAGAAGATTTCAAACCATCACTAACAGTCTCAATGGACTTGGAAAGCCTACTACAATGACTAACCAAGTTAGAAAAATTCTGAGAAACTCTCCTGATAAATGGTCACCCAAGGCCATTGTCTTTGAGGAAGAAGTTAAGGGTATTTTTTCCACTCTGAGGGTGGATGAGCTGCTGGGATCCTTCAAGGTTGAAGCTTTGTGCCAGAATGCTGAGTTCATAGAGGCATGAACATTGAAGTATTTAAACACATTGGTGTGTGAGTTGATATTCTTTTATGGATTTCCATGGATCCACATTGAAGTTAACGTGTCAAAATTTTGTTTCTTTAATCTACATTAAACTCAACATAGTAAATTTTAGCTTCTTCGTTTGTGTCTTGAAATAGGCAAAATCATTTGTTTTGGCTCTAACCCCACAACAAACATGCACTTAATCTGTTACATTTCAATTTGTAGTTTATCTTTTGCCAAGTTTTTTTCACTGTAAAAAATGGACATATCAGAGACCCTTTTTTTTAAAGTACATATCAGAGACCCTGTGTGTGATATATTTGAAGAGAATAACACTAATCACATTTCACTTGAATTCCAAGAAGAATACTTCAAAACGGTGGAATGAAGTTTATTATTATTACTTGAAAGCGAAAGAATAGAGTCAGTAAAAATAAAAGCCTCAAAAATTGAACTTAAATAACAAATAGTGCAATATACATATGGACCGATCATTGTTTTCTTTCTTTCTTTCTGATCAGGATTCAGGACTTGAATTGGAGAGCTTGGAATTTTTAAGCACAGTAGCAGAAGTGCCTAAACTAAATCATTGATCAAACGCTTGTGGCGATGATAATGCTTTTCCATGAACACTCTGGATGCCCCTTCCACAGTTCTACGCCATGTCTGCAACAAGTAATTAATGAACAAAATAATCATAAGAAAGTAAATTTTCAATTTTGAAATTGAACACCCCACTCTAGCTTTCAATTAGAAGTGATTTTTCAATGCTAACCAAACATACCATCATAATTTTGCATCTATAGCTTCAAATTATTGTTTTGAAGATTCAATTTGAGGAAAATAACAAAACGTAACATGGTTAATTGATCATTCAAATACTTTCAACTATCTTCTAAGAACATTCAATGTGCAGGGATCAATAACATGAATGTCAATTGAACATTTTGAGCTCTTACCTTGTGAATGGTTCCCAAGAGTGATGACCTGTTCCTGACATCTCTTGCTCTGAGCTGCCGGAGCAACACCGACCTCCGTGTCACCACCGGCGGCAGAAGCGACCTCCGTTCCACGACAGCAGTGCTGCTGCTGTTGTCACATTGATGGTCCCTCTTCATCTTCTTCTGCCTTTTGGCAACACGCAGAAGGTCTTTCTTTTGTCCAGACCCATCAGAATCAGCTTCAGCAAACTTCCTCAGAAGCTCATCTGAAGATTTCTTGGTAACATGTTGAACCTTGGCATCAGTAGTAGTAGTGGTGGTGGTGATGGTGGTGGTGGTAGTGGCAGTAGTTTCCATTGCAAACAGTGGTAGAAATTATTATAAGGTATATGCTATGTGATATGTAATGTAAAATGTAAGCAAATGTTAATATGAATTATGATGGTTTTATGAGGGACTATTGATATTGATATATGGACCGTTGTGGGAATTGTAACAGCAAAAACTGGCACATGAAATGATTATGAATAATGGATGAGTGAGGGAACGAAATATAGCCGTTGGGTTCAGATGTATGTAGTAAAGGACTTTGATGTAAGCATGGCATGTGCCTTTTCTGAGACCAACAATAGAATAATCAAACTTTGACGAAACCTGCAATTACGCTCCTCTTCAATTTCAGTGTACCTTTTCTGACATGTTTTTTTCTAGTGTTTGCCTAATACGGTGGTTTATTTTAGCGCCTAATAATAACCACTTGTAGTACTAGGTGTAGATATAAATGATACTTATCTCGAAAGATTGATGAATATTGAAATAGTACCGTCCACTATTGGAAATATATACTTGTGATAGTTTTTGTTCGCCAAAAAGTATATTGATGGTAAAAAACCACCATAAAAGTAGAGTGTTTCATAGTAGTTTACACTGTTTTTATGTTTGTACATCCAAATTATACTTATATATCTATACGAGGATATGAATTGAGCATGTGGATAGAGGATGACGATGGCGGTTATTGGTGGCAGTTTAGTGTTTTCGCTCCTCGGTTTATCCATCTTTGTATGGATATGAGTTTTTGGTTGCTAGACGTGATGGTAGTGTATCTCGTAGTGGTGTTTGGGTTGACCACTTTATTTATTGTGTGGGTTAAGTTAAGGGTGTTGATGCTACGGTTTTCTTTCGGACTCAACTTTTTTGTTGACAAACGCTGCTGCGGAGGTGGTCTGGTGGCTGTGTAGTTATCTCGTCTAGTTTTTTTTTTTTTTTAAGTAATGATATATTCACATTTTTTTTTTCTCTCATCTCATTTCCACACATTTTTTTTTATATCTCTTTTTATTTACTGTCACATTACATATCATATCACTTATTTCTCTCATTTTTCTTAATATTTATAAAGGTGGATGTGGAATAAAAGATGGTGAGAAACCATTATTCTTTTTTTCTTTATTAGAAGAGCGAGGTTAATCGAGTCAGTAAGGAATAGGACATCATATTCAATATATAAAAATATGCTTGATTTCATGTTTAAGCCCTCTAGAATCTTATTGAGTTATCCTTTCACTAAAGCTCTAGTGGGTAGCTTCTTCCAATAATTTTTTTAAACAAAAAGGAAAAGGTAAAAGATTATTCTGAGGATGTGTACGATTTACATGGAAAGTCGTCAAAAAATGAGAAATCCTGCTTTCCTAAGCAAACTCCACTAGAATTTACCTTCAACATTGATCAAAATACAAATATTCGGAAAAGAGAAAAACATTGATTGATTCAAAATTGAAATGTTCTGACTATCTAATGCAGTGCTACATTGAATGTAAATACACAAGTGTAAATGCTATGCTACATTGAATCCTAGTTAGAAAATTACACATGCAAGTCAACTTATTTTACACAGAAGAAATGCAGAGACAGCCCATGTCAACTTAACTTTCAGTTCCTCACTTTAGCTCCGAAGACAAGGATGGCAGCGCTATCAACAAATTTCCAACGACCTGTAAATGCAAGTCAATCTGTCAATAAACCTAGAAAATGTGTGTTTGAATACCGGCAGGGTGAAAGCACAACACACCCTATATAGCAAATAAAGGTGCAAAATAGAAGAAAGTTGGGTTTGGATCACAGTAAGAAGAACGCCAATGGCTTGGCCTACTCTTTCAGCAAGAAGATTAGATAGTCCTAGATAACTAAGACAATAAGCTACATGAGGAGTGAGTTCATCTCCTCCAAGGAGATTCCCACCATCCACAGACCACGTCCTTCTAATAACAGTCCAAGCCCAACAACTCATTCATGTCACGAGCAGATCTAAAAGCAAAATTGCAGGACGCAGCTCCATTTTTTTTGATAACACTCGCAGGTTCACTGGGTGCAATTTCACACAATTTTACAACAATGTCATTTTGCATTGCTCAACATGTTATGAAACCAACAACCTATTCACGTGAATGACACCTCAAAGTTATTCACATTAAGAAAAAACTCGACCATACAAACCTTCGTAAAAAGACTTAGATAAATTATATCTGTAACTACTAAGTGGAGAAGTCGCACTATTTTTAACTACCGCTAAAATTTTGGTCACAGATTTATCCACCACAACTTACATTATGCATTATGAGCTGAACTGGGTTCCAAAACTGAGAGCATGACATTCCAGATCCCTCAGATTTAACTGCAAAAAAGAAAAAGAGATTCATGTATCTGCGAGTTTGCAACAAGAATTACATCAGATGAAACCAGCTATTATGTCACAGAAAAAACAACCCTTCCCAGGGGTGACCCTGCCACTAACACTGTTCTTGTCTATATTTTCATCAAATATGAGGATGATCCAAAAATCACATCACAGGAAACCATGTAGTGTTGACCAAAACATTAAGATCACTCACTAGGTCAATGAAAATCAGGGCAATTAACTATACAGATAACATGAAAATAGAGAACAGTCATCCAATTACAAAAGAATCCAAGTACAACAAGAAATAGAATGATTTAATATTTTTAGTTGAGTTACTAAGGCTGACAAGTGACAAGCAATATCAACAAAAGACAATAAGTTTTGACATTACTTTCTAAGTTGCTCTACTTTTTCATGATTTTCTTGAAAGAAACTCTTTACTTATCAAGTCTAATACACAAAACTAGAACATAACTTATTAGACAGGATATTCTTTTAATTGAAGTTCTTTAAATTTGCTTAATTAATAATATATGGGAGAAAAGCATCAAAAAAATTACTCTCCGGTTATTGGTCATTTGTAGAAACATATTTCTGAAACGATTAGAAGGAAATGCCAAAGGTAACTCCCATAATCCCATTACATTCTCAGTGGCAGTAACTGCCACCTTAAGCACCAGAGACAGGTTATTACGTGCTTATGGAGCGATAAGTATATAAAGGAAAATTTTAGGAAAAGATTTAGTTTGAAAAGTTAAGAGCTCACCATAACAGCAACTCCAGTTTCACTGAATTTAGGAACACATATGAGTCTCACCAACTGCCCTTCTGATCCTGAAATCAGTGAGTGAAATTAATTCAAGGGTTAGGAGGAGATAATGTTATAGTAAATACAAATCAGTAAGAGAAGTAACATTTATTCTTGTTATGTAGATTTAAGAATAAAAAATTAAAAATACCCTTTATCACACGAGTGTCATATTTATCCTGATTGCCAATAAAGTACACATGAGGACAGCTCTCGATGAAGAAAGGATCCCTATCAGTATAAGGATAGCACCCTGAAGACAAAAATTATTATCAGAAAAAAACAAAATTTTAAAAAACATATCAATGACAGTTTGAACTTAACTGTTAATAATTCTTTAGAAATAGCAGGTAATACACAATTGAAATTGTTCGACCTTCCAGAAATTTTTATGAACTAGGTGAAAGATGACATAGATTATTGATAACCAAGTAAGTGTAAAAGCATTGAAGCATATAAAATGTGACATGTACCAAGGGTATTAGGTGCAGTGGGTGCCAAATGCCTCCATCTTAATGTCCTCTCCATGAATTCAAGTTTATCTTTTGCCTCTGAATACTTTTCGAGATCATCTACATTCTGACCTGATGTCCCAAGAAACCTGGAAGCAAAAAGGATGATGTTTAATGGTACATCCAGAAGCAAAGACAGTGCAACTTTAAATAGCCTATTTACCTGATATTATCAAGCTCAAAACTATGAGGATTTGTACAAGATGTAAAAGTGTTATATGCTGACGACCCAGGGAAAAGGCATCTATGCAGCGCCTGAAAGTAGAAATCTTAGTAATAAAGGCAAAGAGCACACGTTATATATGGCATATATACTCTTAAAGGATGACAATATGAACCTGCTGTGGTAATGAGTAATTTGAAGGGTCACTGGGCCCTGGCATTATGTCCAAAGGCAAACCAGCAGCAATCTGAATAAAAGAAAAGAGATGCAAGTTAATTTATAAAAACAAGGACTACATCGAAGGAACTGATCTAATGAAATGAACCTGATTCAACAGAATATCTAGCTCCTTTATTGGTTCAGATATCCTTGACAGATCCTTTGAACCCATATTCTGCAAAAAATTATGAAAACGTCCATAAATCCACTCTTAGAAATATAAAAATAATCAGCTAATGAATTCCAATTTTTTTTTTGGTAATTTGTATGTATAACCAGGATTAGTACCACTAAGCCATACAGTGAATCAAAAAGCATACATGTGCGCAATGGGTGAATCCTAGCACCCGGATATCAAAACTCGAGAATCAAGACAATCAACTGAAGAGTCTAAAATGCAACTTTAGTAAGCTTAGTAGTAGCGTCCTCTCATCTAATTATTTGAAAGAACATGGATCAGATACTAGGGCAATCAATCATAAAGAAAGTGACTGAAAACAACTCAGATTCAAGAGAGAGTTTATTAGTGATGTTATCATAAGGCAAAAATAGGTGACACTTTTTTTAATGCAAGAAAAAAGGTACTTCATTGCAAAAAGAAATATAAAGCATCATATGTACAGACTTATTTTGCCCACGAAACCAACAAATGGAAACAAAAAAAATTATCAGTACTGAGCTCAAAACAGTAAAACTTCAGATATTCGTGTTAGTTAATAGTTTTTATTATTATATTATTACTCTGTAATGTATGCAGTTATTTTGTAATACACATTAGCAGTATTCTTTTCCCTATCATGAATAAAACCTTTCTGTACACTGCAAAGTGCTAGTAAGCAGTAACTGGCATACACAAAAGTAGCGGCGTCTTTTCAAAATAAAATAATACCTGTCCATTAAAAAGTCCACTAGGTATCTCAACAGAATTTCCAGCAATGACCACGCGAACAGTTTGTGACGCAATACTTTTTTCCTGTTTAATTTGTTACTTTTGACTAGTTAAAACCCTGAAATGTTAAATAATTATCATCTCGAGAGCTTTGGACAGGATAAACCTTCTCATCTCCTAAATGCCCAGTAATATGATCAATGAGAAGCTGAAACTGAAGAGGATTAGAGTTGCTGCTCCCAATACTTAATCCTGACACAAAAACAACGTATTTGTCTTCCCCTGTTGATCCAAATAACGAAAATTTTAAGCTAATATTTTTCATGAAATTAGAAATTTTAATAACAATATTAACGAATGGAGCATCAAAGATGTGCACAGTTGAAAGAATAAAGCGGCAAGGCTGGTACTCATCATCAGTGTGTTAACAAAAGCAAGAGAAAAATGAAGCATACAGCAAGCAAGAAATTTGAATTAAGACAGATAACTTTTCGAAGTTTGATGATGTCACAGTATGTGAATTCAGGTGAAAAGTAGTTAATTCAGTTTGTTAACAATTAGTTTTTTAGCTCAGTTAGTTAATTGGTTACTAAAATCGTTAGTTAGTTTGACTTCACTTATAACTTATGCCAATCAGAAACTAATGATCAGAGAGATGAATCATCTTTCCCACCCATTGAAGCTATTCACTCTGTAGTCTGTACTCTCTTTTCTTTCACGCTACATATTCTCAGACATGACATATAATAAGAGAATAGTTTTTTAGCTCCAGCTAATGTAAAATCTTAAGCCATGGAAAGGAAAGTGTTAGGATTAATTATATTAGGATGTTATCTCTTATTATAGTAGTATATCTTCTGTATTTCTTAGGGATTAAGTTATTGATATTAGGATTAGTTATTATAAATAGGAGTGCTCTCCTTAGGTTAGAGTTATGGATTAGATTATTGAGTTTGTAAAGGGAACCGGCCCTATTGAAGAGGAACCAGCCTCTTGGTTCTAAGAGGAACCAGCCTCTTAGTTCTTATCGATCTTTATTTTCCAGTCTTTTATAATAAAATACCAAAAATATTTCTTTTTGTCCTCTTTTCTCTACCAATTCCCCTGTTAGGATTTTCGGGTCCTAACAATTGGTCCGACTTGCCGGATCGAAATTCCTCCAGCCACCATTACCCTTCCTCTTGCCTTTACCACACCCGCCGCTGAAAACCCCAAAAAAAAAAAAACACTATTTATCCGCGACACTGTTCACATCTGCATATTTTTCGCTGTTCTGGCTGTTTCTTGCTTTTTTTTCCATCATGGAGGAATGGCAGGCTATTGTGCAAAAGTTTCCAAAGTTTGATGGGGTGGATCCACTATCTTGGATTGCTCGGGCCGAGAAAATCTTTGAGGTCCACAATTTGCAAGAGCAAGCCAAGGTGCAATTGGCTTTCCTTAGCATGGACGGGGAGAAGGCCACTAATTGGTTTTATTGTTGCTGTTATCAAGATCTCGATCTCCCTTGGAATCGCTTCATCTCCCTCTTGCTTCAACGTTTTGGTGTCGGGTATCGTGCTAACGTTTACAAGAGGCTGAACACTCTCCGACAAAGCAGTACTGTTGACGCTTATGTGCGGGAATTTGAAGCTGTGGTGGCCCATGTTCCTGATCTTTCTGAAGAGCGGTTGTTGGAGTGTTTTCAGCGGGGCCTCAGACTGGTGGTTCGTCTTAGTTTGTGTTCTTTCCATTCTACAACTTTGTTGCGTGCCATGGAGATTGCTCGAGAAATTGATTCAGAATTTTGCCTTGCTGAAGAACAATCACTGACTCCAGAGGCTTCTCTCCCCCCGCCTTCTAACACCGAAGGGGAAACCGTTGCTAGTATTTCGGTGGAAGAAGAAGGCATACTCAAGGAGGACTCAAGCGAAGACGTACTGACGGAGGACTCAAGCAATCAACATCGCTTACTTCTGAGACTTCTAATGAGTCCAAGCAAGACACTACTTTTCCGCTAGAAGGTCCCCAAGAAGATGTTGCCAATATGCCTCACATCAGCACAATCTCTATGGTAGATGCTCCGTTGTCAATGTCTGTGAATGCTGTTATGATTGAAAATTTTTGCAATACAGACGATTTCAAGCATCTGGGTACACAATTAACATTGGTATTTGTGGACAAAGTTGGTCATTCAACGCGGAGGGGTGCACCCTCAATACCGATGCCACTATGAGTACTCAATGTGTTGTCCAAGGGACCTCCTCCAATGCCGCCACATATGGACACTTGGACACTTGCTGTTCTGGCGCTGCACTCGGTTTGCCGCCTACAATGGGACCCGGGAGGGGAAGATTGGATCTACTATGCTACTTCCAACCTTGAGGACAAGGTTGATTTTAGGGGGGGAGTATTGTTAGGATTAATTATATTAGGATTTAATTTAGGAATCTATCTTTATAGTATCTTTTATATTAGGATGTTATCTCTTATTCTAGTAGTATATCTTCTGTATTTCTTAGGGATTAAGTTATTGATATTAGGATTAGTTATTATAAATAGGAGTGCTCTCCTTAGGTTAGAGTTATGGATTAGATTATTGAGTTTGTAAAGGGAACCAGCCCTATTGAAGAGGAACCAGCCTCTTGGTTCTAAGAGGAACCAGCCTCTTAGTTCTTATCGATCTTTATTTTCCAGTCTTTTATAATAAAATACCAAAAATATTTCTTTTTGTCCTCTTTTCTCTACCGATTCCCCTGTTAGGATTTTCGGGTCCTAACAGAAAGAGACTGTCATAAGAGAAGAAATCAGAATACAATCTATGCTTGCTGAGTATGACTCAGAAATATTTCAGACAGCACAACTCCTGATCAAATATTAAGAAGATAACTGAAATAACACTTTCTACATGAAACTGGGATGCAATGCACCACATATTCATTTGATTAATCCATGCTGAAAGGGGAAAAAGTGTATAAATATGCTATGCATGTGTTTTACTAGGTCAGAAGCATTGCAGGTGTAAAAGATAGCGAAAATATACTTGATTTAAGTGGAAATTCTATTTGTGGTGGTAAGCCAGCTTCTAGAACATCCTGAACCAAAAATTCACCAGCCTCTGTTTCCTTTCCATGTACAGCAACCACAATTCCTGTCAAAGATGATGATGTTAGTACAAAATTATCACATGCAAGACAGAAAACTATTTGTATGATAGGCAAGGTTCATCTCTTAAAGATTAAATATCATTAAGCAGCCACATGTTTGATTTCTAGACAGCTCAGAAAAGTATGAAACAAAGATGAGAGCATAGCAATCCAATATAGTTTGAAGTTTTAAACCACAAACCATTCCAAGAATGGAAAAGTAAAGAAATTATTATAGATACCAAACCTAACGTAATGTCTTAGAATGAACTGAATATGCTTCCAAATTGCCATCCTATCACAAAACATATTACTTAATTAAGATTATGTTGTTCATGATGCAGACCTGTTACGTATACGGAAGGTGAAATGAGATCCCCACCAAGCTTAACTCTCCCGCTTTCATCTTCCAAAATTAGGTGGTCATCTGGGTGCATGAAGTTATGTGGCTTGACAAGTGGAACAGCCGATCTCTGTATATCACCCACAGAGAAATACATCACTATTGCATATTATTGTCAATTTTGACACATCTAAAGCATAAAATTTACAGCAAAAGTACAAAAAATGAAAAATCATTCCTCCTAGAGTGCCAACTGCTCTCTCTAAAGACATGTAAGATTTTTTTTTCACAAAAGTATAAAAAAACTATGAAGTTGTAGGTAATTATTTTGAGGAGTAAATCACCAAATTGGTCCATTATTTTCAACCGATTTCAAATTCATCCATATCCTGAAGAAATTCAACCATAAGTTCCTAAATAATCCATTACATTAATCCCCACCATGATTGAATTACAGGACTAATAGAATGGGTTATCTTCAAAATTGTTGAGATTCATGATTGAATTTCTTTAGGTTAAGCATGAATTTAAATTCTGCGGGAAACAGTAGTGACTAGTAGCAGTGTTATCAAATATGGCAATCTCTCATGGCGGTTTTTTGGTATTCCACCATGGACGATATCCCGCCATATGACCACCATTTCCGCCAATATTTGTCATATATGGCGGGATTTTGGCTTTCTGCCATGACCCGCCATCCGCAATTAACAACACTGACTAGTAGTGATTTACTCTAGTTTGAGAGGAGTAGCTACTCTAGGACTATCAAAAAAGTTCTCTTAAAACACAACAACCCAAAATAGAAAAAAGGGTCAAAGAGAAAGAGAGAGACCCAGTACCTCCTTAGAATACTCATCAAGTATGCAAGGTTTGAGCTTCATATGCTTATAGAGAGTTCCAACAATGACACACTCCTTGCCCGCTTGTTCTTCCAATCCCAAAACTGTGCATACTGTAACAATCACATACGACCAATATCAAAAACCCACATAATTAATTGAAATCTCAAGCAATCAAACATCAAATTTGAAACCCTAAGTTGACAATAACACAAAAAAAAGTGATTTTTCTTTGCAGAAACATGAAATGGGAATACCAGGAAGATTGGGTTTCAAATGCGGGACAAGAGAGTGCAAGAGTGTTCGCATCAGGTGAAGGCGAGCGAAGTAGATTTGGCTGTATTGTTGTCCTCGATACATCTCTTTCCCAATCTCGAATGGTTCATCCTGCAACCAAAACCAAGACCAGTTAACATTGTCTTCATTCACAGTCAACAACAACGGAACACAGTGAGGCAAAGAGAGAGTGAGAGAGAGGAGTGAACCAAGGGCTCGTAGGAGCATTGCACTCTGTCCATCACCATGGCGGGAAGAGTTGCAGAATTCTTCTTCTTTTGCGCTTTTGAAACTGTGGTTGATGATTGATGAAGAGTTCTCTCTCAAATGTAAGAGCCTAAGAGGATCCAAAATCGGGTCGGGTGAGTATCCGGATCCATTAACATTGATTTCATTTCTAATATTTATTTATTTATAGCTAAGAGGACACATTCAAAAATAGCATTAATGTTGTTTTGTGGCTGGCATTTGTGATATTAAACTTGCTTATGTGAATTTGACAATCAGTTGTGTGAATTTAATCTTATGTTAGGGAAGTTGCTTAGAGAGTGTGAGTTCTTTGTTTGGCCGACCAACATGATAATCATTTGGTTGTATACTCATATGGATCGACCTAGACAATAGTAGGCTATGTAGTCATTTGGGCAGACCAGGGCGATATTCGGCTACTGTAAATGCAATGTCAAGATGACAATGTAATGACAGATATTATGAATCATGTTCAGATAAGCTAGTAAAATGCAATCCAAGATAAGTAATTTAAAATTGATATTTAGATTTATGTTCATGTCCGAGATGCATTACTCATCATAATATTTAATTATTGGGTTAATCGTCTACTTGATCCTTGTCTTTGTCTCGCCGTCTGAAATTAGTCTCTCCCCGGAAAATTTGTAAAACTGGATCCTTGTGTTTGTAAATTGTGTGGAGCAGGTCCCTGCCGGAGCCCTGTCTTTGTCTCGCCGTCCGACATTGTTTGACAAATTTTGAATCAAGTTTGAGTAACACATCAATCTGCATATTCAATATAGGACTCTCTTCTCTTTCTTCTCTCTGTCATCATCTTCAACCAGTACTCATCATCAAATAGAGCCTCAATCTCAAATTCCAGAAAACGATCAATGGAAAATGTTTGGAAAGACATAAACAATCGCCCCTCCACAACCCAGTCCACCTTCAGTGATGCAAATTTCAGGACTTTCCACCAAACATCACCGTCTATCTTCTTCTTCTTCTCTATCTACTTCTCCTCAAAGCAACTCTCTGTATTCCCCTGCTCCACCACACGTCAACGCCACAATTAACCTCAACCCCACTGCCACCATACCCACCCACTCCCCATCGCCACCCTTAACCCCAACCTTACCCCAATCGAAACCCAAACCACCCACTCCCCACCGCCACCCTTAACCTTAACCCCACCTACACAAACACCAACCCTAAACCCAGCGACATCAACACCCCAGCCCCTCCCCAACCTGCGACCTCACCCCCATCCACCTGCAACCTCAACCCCAACACCGACCCCCCTACAACCTCAATCCCACCCCCACCCCCGCAACCTCACCCTCAAAGAAATCCCTCATGTCCGCCGTCATGCGCACCCAGGACAACCAGTGCCGCCACCCCAAGAGCTTCCACCTCCTCCAACTTATGCAGCAACAGAACTGAGCGGTGGATGACGATTAACAGATCTGAGAATCAATTGACGGAAAGAAGATGCAATTGACGGAAAGAAGAAGATGAAGGGTGAGGGGGGTTGGAGATAGAAGGAAAAACAGTGAAAGAAGAGCATGTGTGGATGAGGCAATCTTGAGCTTTGAGAAAGAGAACGAAAAATTGGGGGTGGGGGAAGGAGGAAGAAATAGGGATGGAGGAAGAGCATGGTTATGGGTTTCTGATTTTCTAGGATATGGGTTTTCTGGGAGAAATCCCAAATTTATTTAGGTTTTATAATTTTGTTTGGAGAGAAATTGATTTTTTAGTCAGCTTAGGTTAGATTTGTTAATAGAGATTAGTATTTGGACCTTGATTGTGATTAGTTAGTTATTAGGGTTAATTAGGAAATTTTAATTAATTAAAACTTATTTGTATTTATTTTTTATTTTTTTTCCTTGACACGTCAGCCTCATTTATCCAGTCAACATGCCTATTCATCACTCGCCGGAGCTCCAGCGAGGACCTGCTCCAGACTTATTGCAAACGAGAGGACCAAGATTTGCAAATTTTTCGGGGAGGGACTAATTTCAGACGACGAAACAAAGACAGAGACCAAGTAGGCGATTAACCCTTAATTATTTATCTAATGTTGGTCGAGATACGTTGCTCAAACCTTTGTATTTTGTTGGTCTTTTAAGTTTTGAAACTTGAACCGTTATTATAAAATGTAATCATTGATGATAATAATGATTTGACATAATGACTAAATCTTAATCTTAGGTGTGTTTGGTTTGAGGGAAGGAAAGAGAAAGGAATGGAAAACACAGAATTCAAGAAATGAATTTAGACTACGCCTTAATCTAAATTCATTCATCGGTTTCTGTGTTTTTTTTCCTTCCCCATTTTCCTTCCTCCAACCAAACATAGCATTTAAACACGTATAATAGAGTTGTGGCCAAAACATATAAACCTTTTCTACTTCTTGTCTCGTTCTTGGCTTTCACATCCTTTTGTACTTCTTTTCAAAATTTTAAATGGGAATGTTGTAGAGTATCACCACTTTCCCCATTTTTTCTTATAAATATATGCTTTCGTACTTAACATTTCCACAGCATCTTTTTATTTTTTTTATCATCAAAGTGTTCGAAGATGATTCCTCTGTATGAAAGTTTAGGAGTACGATGGTCGATCATCCAGCTTCCCATCTTAGAGTTTTTTCCCTTCCAAGTATACTTCATCTCCTACTAGATTCCCTTTCTTCTCCTTTGCAAAAATACAATGGTTGAAATTCAGTTACTCAAGGGAAATTCAAGTAAAAGTAGTAATAATAGCAAACCTGTTTGTAAATTCGCTATTAAGGTTTGTCATGTTCATCTTCAACCTGTGGAATCACTTACAAATCATTTTTTTTTTTGAAGATCACATTGAACCATTTTTTACTTCAAACCTTGCATACTTGTCATCAATGGATCATCGAAAGGATGTTCAACTTATAATTTGAGTCTCATTGAGAGGAAAAGACGGAGTACATAAACAAATTTTTGGAAGTGAATGCAAATTTAAACCTAGGATTAAAAGTGAGGTAATAAAGTGGCTAAATATGACGCCCTGCGGTGAGCAATCCCAAGGCAAGCATGTACCTTGGCTGTCCCCGACTCTAATACCAACATGAATCATATTGAACCAAACACCCAAATTTGATATAGTTCATTTAATTTGAATACCAATTAACTGTAACATAATGATCTTTCTATGATTCTATCAACTCAATTGATAAGAGTTCCGTTCATTTCTATAGCAGGTATCCAAGCAGTGGACGTTGACAACAGAAAGTTACAGATAAACAAAACTCATAATTGAGCCAATCACGGAATTCCCAAATGAGTTGTAATAAAGAACAAGAATAAGGTTCCCATCAGATAGATTACATTGGTACTACCTGGAGAAACTAGGTCGACATACACTGATTTCAAACCATAAATCAATAATCTAACAGTTCAGAGATGCCATATCTTATTCTGAAATCAAGCTATTGTCCTCTTACTACTAATTACCAGTACAAATATCAGGATTGAAATAAAATTATTTCCCTTTACCAAACATCCTAAGTTGTAAGAAAGTTTAACAAACCTTCCCACCCTAATGGACAACAAGCTGCAGCAGTCATTCCAACTTTTTGTTGTACCAGAATACACCTTTGGTCTCAGTACCTTGATCTGGCTCAACATAAACACACTCTGTTGCCTCTCTCCATATTGCCTTGTAAAATGGAGTTGAATCAAACCGATAATACTCTCCCAGAATTGGCTTTATTGCCTTTGTAGCCTCCATTGCATGATAATGTGGCATTGTGGAGAACAAGTGATGTGCTATATGAGTGTCTGTAATGTTATGGAAGACCTTGTTCAGGATGCCATAATCCCTGTCCACTGTTGCCAAAGCTCCTCTGAACCAGTCCCACTCGGAGGAATCATAGTGCGGCAATGCAGGGTGAGTGTGCTGCAAGTATGTGATCAGGACCAAGAATCCATTGACCACTAGCAGTGGAACTCCATAAACACACACAACCCAGGCAAGCCCTTTCGCCACAGCAAGATGGTAAAGCCCAAAGCACACTGCAAGTACTCCTACATCTGAGATATAAATTTGAAGGCGTTCACGATCGGAGTAAATGGGGCCATATGGGTCAAAGTGGCAAGCAAACCTTTCATAAGGCCTGCCTGAAACATTGAAAGTCAAGTACAAGGGCCAGCCTAGAGTGAGGGTGATAGTGATTGTGAGGAATCTGCCAAGTGGGTTGTTGAGGTATTTGGAGTACCACCCTATAGAAGATTTCTGCTTGGGCACAAAGACTTCATCCCGGTCAAGGGAACCAGTATTGGAATGGTGGCGGCGATGGCTGTATTTCCATGAAAAGTAAGGGACAAGGAGAGAGGAGTGGAGAATGAGGCCAACAGTGTCATCAAGCCATTGATAGTCACTGAATGCATGGTGGCCACACTCATGTGCAATGACCCAAACTCCGGTGAGGATGCAACCTTGGATGGCCCAGTAAGTTGGCCAGGCTAGGAAAGCAAGAGGGCGAGGAAGGAGGTGGAAATAATGGGTGGCAACATAGTAGAGGAAAAAGGCTATTGTGAGGTCATAGACAACATAAGAGAATGAACGGAGAATGGAGCGCTTAAAACAGTGAGGTGGAATGGCCTTCTTCACCTGGCTGAGGCTGAAAGGAGGTTTTTCAAACGGCACCCGCTTCACAGCGTCAGTCTCTGACTTCCTGTTGGGTTGAGGAACAGAGGTTCGGCCACCAGCCCCCATCTTCCAGCAACCTGTCAAGACACAGCAATGCATTTAGTTACAATGCTCCTGTAAGAAGTAATTAAGTACAAGTATATATGCAGTTGTAGAATTTTCAGGAACAAGACCAAACTCTCAAGGGTGATGTTTTTCCTCTTTCAAAATTATCACCCCATTCGCTAAAAAATATGTAAAATAAATTCACAATTACAAGAACAAACATCCTACATTATCCATATCCGTAAACAGAGGGAAGCTATTTACAATAAGAAACAAGTTGCAGAATTTGCCAGTTATAAAAACAAGAGCTTCACCTACTATACCTCCTATGAGGCAGGGTCTTCAAAGAATCAATAGTGTTGAAATACCACTTAATTGAAATATGAAAGAACTTTCATCTTAATCCAGAGAAAAAGTTCCATTTACAATTCATGTTGAAATGCATAAAAATATCATACAGCTCCAAAGAATGATTTGACACCTCATATTGAACTCCACATCCTATAGGCAATTTCTATTTTTTACTTTCTACAACAATAATTTTGTTTTTAAACTTCTTTTCTAACTCCATTTTAAGACCTTTTTATAAATAGAAAATTCATTCTCTCCCTTTCACCCCCAAGTAAAGGACCATAGCTGAAGCCGGAAGAAAAAGTGATAGAGCCTAGAGGGTACAATTGCCATCTCATTATAACCTACAAGTGTAAGTTACTTTGTTATTATTATTATTTATTATCTCACCTACAGCTAATCTAAGACCAGTTCAGAACACCGACACCACGAGTTCAACATGAACACTTATTGTCAAATAGAAATCTAAAATAGATAATAAGCTCTAGCACATTTGATAGATAACTGACCTAAAGCCTCTAGTTCATGGTTCTATCCTTGGACAGTGCATATGACGAAGAGTTTGTTAGAAAAAAATCTATACATTTAATATGATCTCAAAGTCTCAATAAATTAGTTTTATGACTACCGACTAGTGAATAACTTCAAAAAAACTAGAATAGATGAAGTATAGCACTTGAAAAAGCAAAATAAGTGGTGACAAACACAGGTAACGTTAATCTGGTGGACGGTGCATCGAATTTAATTTTCAGTCCTTACTGGGACACAATGATAGGTCATCTGATCCCGACATGTATTATTTCTTCATATGACTCGCAGGCTCGGATACAACAAAAACCATTAGCTGTTCCACACTACTAAAAAATATAATAATTTTTTTGTCAAAGAAAGTATTTAAATATATCTTCTACTATACAATATTATTCAAAAAAAATGATTTCTTTTAAATTAAATCTTTTACTCTTTACAATTTTCAAAGTAACTTTTTTCTAAAGAGTAAAGACTCACAGTAAGGATGAAAAAATACATAATTATGAATCATTTAAACAAAAATAAAGTAAAGTTAAGTAAAAAGAAATATTTAATATATATCCCTTCCTCCTTTTCCTCCGCATGAATAGCGAAAGGCAACATGTTCCTGATATAAAACTTATTTATTTCAGTTCAAATCAACTCCTCGTGATAAGAATAGATTTATTTATTACCCATTTTGGCAAAGGATTTGGCAAAACCGCTCACAACATAAACCAAAATCCTACATATCCGTTCAAAATGCATAGATTCCATTGATTTTTCCACCAAGCAAGGGTATCAAAGTACATAAGAACCAAATCAAACATATACTAGTAAGTACGATCTTTTTTATAATAATAAACTTAAATCATGTTACATTAATTAATTTTTGATTAAAAAAAAAACACTATAGTTATCAAACAATTTTTCCATGAATAACAATTGTAACATATAAAAATATCAATTGAACTATTTTGTCTATCTCCACACTCCAATTACGAAGAATAATAAATGAATAAATACAATATCAACTTGTGTGCCAAGAATAAGACTTCAATAATCATACATTTGGGCTTGGATTAAAAGTAGCGCGTGACAACTAATGTATACAATATTGGAAATCAACTTTAATAAACAATTAGAGGTGAGTCGTCCGGCAGAGGATATTAAAGCTCGTATGGGAAAGAATACAAATATCCTTAACTTTCCAAGCAAAGTGGTCCAAAGACTATTTCTCAAGAATGTCTGCTCATTAATATCACTATATACGCTGAGAAAATAAATGAGGATTTCAGAGAACAAAATGTTTGATATTCATCAACTAGAAAGTAGTAAAAACTATACTTACTTCCATATGACACAAAAATCAACATCAGTATATTTGACTAAAAGGTTTTTTTAAATAACAAGAAATAATAAATGTTATAGAGAAGAATGCATTTTTTTTAAAGAATGTTATAGAGAAAAGTTGTGTTGATTGATATAAAATGTGATAAAAATCAATTAATGAGACGGTAGACGAAAAAAAGATGAAAAATGCATCTAAAACAAGAACATTTAAGGAAAATTAAAGGAAGCTAAAACAAAAAATCTTTATGAGAAAGTAGTAATCGATAAAAATTACAATAGATTAAAATATGAATGTGAGGGTAGGTGAGAGATATACGATAGTGAGGTACACATGAATAAACATGGAACATGTGATAAGTAAAAAGCTAAATCATATTTTGCTTATGTAAAAACACACATTTTTTTACAAGAACAATAAATTTTTAAATTTTTTTAAAATATTATTTATTTTCATATTATACCCCTTAGTTCTTATTTATTTTTCTCTAAGTACAGTGAATAATGACTAAAATTTGATTTCATAATTTGAGTAAATCTTCCTATCTCTCTTTTCCTTCTCTAATTTTATCATTCTAATCAGTCCTGCGTTCAATGAATAGAAGACACATAAGCAACCAACATAAACATGTAATCTCATCCAGATTCACGAAACGCACATACGCAACCAACATAAACATGTTATCTCCATTGATGAGAAGAGATAAGATCATCAATTAATAAACCACCGATAAATTAAAGGAACAACAACAACAACAACAACATTTGACGTTTCGTGGAAGACTAAGCAAACTCCCCAAAGAATTTCCACAAAAAAAAAACGGAAAATAGGAGATTCCTCATTAGATCCGATTGAGAAGGTGCGCGAATGGTGAGAGATGAAGAGAAATTGCAAAATCACGAGAAAATGAAATGGAGATGATGAATAAATTAATAGAATGACAGAGATCTACAGAGAATGAATACACGAGAGAAAATTAACATTAACACAGGTGATGATAGATCTAGAGAAATCTATAACAGAAAATCACTAATCAGAATCATCACATTCAATGAGAGAGGGGAGGGGGTACCTGAAGGTGTGAATGAAGCAGGTGGTTTGTTGAGAGGTGTGACGGCGCAGAAGAGGGAGAAGGCGAGGCTCGTGAGTGGGGAGAGTGGGGGTATTTATTATTGGAGGAAGAGGAACGAAACTGCTTTCACACCCTCACTTTCCGAAATCACGAGGGGAGTGGGGCCCGCGAGGTATTTTTTTTATTTTTTTAACTTGTTTGCAAATCGCAATGCCCCCACTTTTGTCTTTTGACTCTTTCTCTCTCTTGCCACTTAGCCAGCTACACCACTTGAGAGAGATTGGGACTCTGTGACTGTGAATCTGCCTACGATATGTCAGTTTTGTTTTTCCTCTCTTCCCTATGGCTCAATGCGTAGTCACCACTAGTTTATTATTGCACCCATGTAGAAACAAAATCAACAGGCATTTCATTAAAGAGTTGTGATATACTCACACCTCCCTTACTTTTACATATTATTCTCATTCTGTTTTCTTCTTTTTACTTTCTGCATTTTCTGTTACATCAACTATCATATCACTCATTTACCTCTTTTTTCTTCACAATTTGGTAAGGTGGAGGTGGAATTGGTTTGTGAAAAATATTATTATTCTATCAATAAAAAATCAAAATAGAATCAAAAGTTAAAAACAAAATATTTAGTTTATTATATATTTATTAAAGTGGTGTAAACTACTAGGGTGAGATAAGAAGAAAAGTAGTGGTCCGGCTAAGAGCATGTTTAGAAAACTCATCCAGATCAACGTTTGCAGAAGCAAGAAATAGTTATTTTTGGATTTCTGGATTCACGTTTGGCTCCTTCAGATTTGAAACCAAACATATACTAAAACGTTCAAGGGAGTTTTGACTGAGACAAAAGAATGCCGAGCTTTCGATTCACACAATGTTTCTCCAAGAGTGTACTTGTGGCTATCCTTGATCTATTTGTTATTTTGAAGTGGGGATACTTAAGCGTTGGCTATATTATGATAACTGAACATGGTAGATTTTATCTTACGACTAATTGTACCAACTCATGTCGATAAGTTTTTTTGTCATCATATAATATTAATTAAATATTTAATATTTGAAAGAAACAACACTTTATAATATTTAATCAAACTCTCAACCTAAGAATTTAAGCAATCAGTTTTTATTTGTTGAGCGAAGTGAGAATTTTTTTGGTACATCAGAAACATAAATTGCGTCTTTCAAGGATTGATCTCTACACCTCTCCTACTAAAATCATATATCTCATAACTCTTACCACTTAAGTTATCATTCAAAACAATAAAGTATCTAGTGGTATTTATTAATTAAATTGTTAAGTATGTTATGTCTTTTAGCTTCAATATACTTTCAAATACTCGAGTTCCACAAAGATTTTTTTTCATCTGAAATTCTTTAATGTTTGTGTTTCTTTTTTCAAACCTATGTGACCTTAATTACATATATACATATCTTATATTCTCTTCCATCTTATTTACACTTATTTTTCCTTATATATTTTTACATTTTCTAACATAGCACTCATTTATTTCTCTCTTAACATTTTATAGATGTAAAAGTGTATTTAAAGAGTGGAGATAACTTTATTGTATGTGACATCGGCCCCTCTATTATTTATATCTTGCTTGCTTGCCCACCTAAAAAATATCTAAGATCCCACGTGCTCCTCATTTCGAACATTGATTAAAAAAACAACTTTTTTTTTTTACATAGAAAGAAAAGCACCCTGACTCCTGACGAACCCATTTATATCATATATGTGCTTAAAAAAAAATTATATCATACATGTTTAATTAGAACGTTTAAATTTAATTTGAATGAACATTTTTTGTGACGAATTTGAATGAACTTTTTACCAAAAGTTATCATCATTATGCATAGATGTGGCAAATAGATGGATTGGATAGATATGAATATAGATATTGATATGGATCGTAGATGGATGGATTCAAATAATCTATTTTTTGTTATACCAGAAATCAAACAACAAAACGAAACAACCAAGGAACAGCTAAACAATCCCTCATGACGAGGATCTCAAGCTCCATCGGAGGATTCTCAACCAAGAAAAATGGAAGTCCGAAGATGAGGCTCTTTTTTCTCGTTAACCAGTCAACCGGCTTATTACAGTCCCTATTAATGGGAACCAGGCAGACGCTCCAATTCTGATTCAGCAGGAAACGACTGTTTTCCAGTATGGGAAAGAAATGTCGACTCTCCTCATCTTCCAACGAATGCACGAGTTCTCTACAATCAACATTGCAAACCACTTGACGGTATCCACGGTCCCATTAGGATCCACTAATTTTTTAAAAAATTATTCATCCACTCCATCTATTAGTGAATTTTTAACGGACAGATATCCATCCATTCAATAACTTAGTTTTTTTTATAAACTTTTTATAAATTTATTTCATCAACAAAAAAATGTTTACAAAAAATTATTTTATCTAAAATCATTCATAGACACTAAAATCGACTCAAAACACTAAAACCAATCTCAAACCCTAATATCGGCTCAAAACAAAAATATTAACCCTAAATCCTATAACCGACACTAAATAGTAAAATGGGTCCCAAAACCCTAAAATTAATCCCTGAACTTGAAAATCGACCCAACCCCTAAAATTTCCCATAAACACTAATATCGACGCCAAACCCCAAAATCAGCCCTAAAACCCTAAGATCAGCCCAATACTCAAAAGTCTACCGTGTATTCAAAGATACACCAAATACAACTATAATACATCTAAAAGAGTTATGGTAATACATTATGTTTTTAGTGTGACAAATTCACATGTATATATTTCTCCCACAATAGAAGATTTATGGATCTGTCATTGTCCACGATAACATTAGTCTTTCCAGCACGCTTTGTCATCATTCACTTATTTTCCGAAAAAAACTTCTCAAGAGGTCGCACGTACTATATATATTCTCCACGGCAAGCACACTTAACATTAGAGTTTGTAAGAACTGAGCTCACAAAAAGGGAATGCACCTTGTTGTTATATGAATAGTTCGTATCAAATTTTATAAGTCATCATCAATCGCATAGTCTATACTTATACAATATTAGAATACCACTCGTTCTAGTGTGAAATTGACTAATTCATTTGTATATTCACATAAAAATCTTACTAAGAGTCGCTCAGTATGTGTGTTTTTTCATTGTGCCAACAACTACTTTTCATCTTCATCGATCCCGGGTGTCACGTACATGTTTTTTTTTTTTACGTTGTTAAATGTTGAGATTGATGATTAGAGTAATCAATTTTTTATTAAGTAGTTGTTATTAACATCTCCTCTCATCTAATTTCACCTCCTCTTCTAAGTGTTTGAATTACGCACTTTCAAATGCATGTAAAAAAGGGGTGAAATTAGATGAGAGAGCTAGGGTGACATGCGC
The DNA here is from genome assembly GCF_012489685.1 of Lotus japonicus. Lineage (NCBI taxonomy): Eukaryota > Viridiplantae > Streptophyta > Magnoliopsida > Fabales > Fabaceae > Lotus > Lotus japonicus. The sequence goes on along the minus strand of NC_080041.1, from coordinate 129,720,973 downwards.
ATTAACAATTACCTTTTTATTATGCTGAGTGTTTGTGATACTTATTAGTATTACTCTTTGAAATTAGGATTTTTTTTTTTTGAAATTGTAATTAGGATTTGATTACTCTTTCATTTGATTTGACTTGATGACTATTTTTTGAAAAGAACAAGACGTAACTTTCTTGTGAGAATATCTCACGTCTCACCTAACTATGCATGGCCTCTAGTTACATTACGTATTTCTTTTTTGAAATTTACATTACGTATTTCACATCAATGTTTGATTAATATGGCCGGATTATATTTCTTCCATTCTGAAACACACATCACAAGTTCACAACTCTTATGCTTTGAACATATTCCCAAGCAACATGTCGATAACTTCATTGTTCCGCAACAAGCACACTCCCTCGTTTAATTTCAAACACATTGAATGGCGGCGAAACGAAATGACCACCAAAAGCAGGGTAAAACGACAGCGTTTATTGATACTGATGGGCACACGTAAGCCCCAACGAGCAGTTGTTGGCGGAACTAGGAAAAATAATATGAGGGGCCAAAATATTAATAATGTTGGAAATTGCTTTTTTTTTCAAATGTTTTCTTGAAAAAGTATAATTCTTTTAGTTATTAGTTTTTTAGAGACATCTATCTATCTATCTATCTATCTATACTATATATAAAGGGAGAGTTCTTGCAGCCTTGAGGGCAATTTAGTAAATCAACAAATCATTGCACATGAATTAAAATTTCTAGATGGGTAATTCAGTAAATCATAACATAATTAGTTAGAGATGAAATCTTGGCCGTAGGTTTCAATCTTGACCTTTCATTAGCTTTGTCTATTTAGTATTTTTAATTGAGATGTTAGTGTATTGGTTATGAATTACTCTTCTAATATGGAGTACCTTCTCACCCGCATGTGTAGGATGTATGAATGAAGTGAAAAAAAGCTTTAGAGCATAGAGTTCCTGATGTCACTGTCATAGTGAATCCTAAAAAGGTATTCTCTATGTTAATGTATTGTCTGATAATTAATATTCATATCCACCCAAAATATCAAATGTAATATTTGAGGCATAATTTTGCATTTTCGACAAGAATAGGCCTTTAGAATATTTTTAAAATTTTAAGGAGAGGTTCTTTGAAATCCACCAAGAAGGATGTGAGAAGTTCATGAGCCTCTTGATAAATACTATGATCTTATCCTATAATTTGTCAAGATTGAACAATTGGAGGTTATCATGTTTAAAATCCAATTAGCAAATAGTTTTCCATTTTTACAAGAAAGCAATCTCTGAGTGTAGTTTGGAGAACAAATTCAAAGAAATTCATACTTGCCTGGAGTTATGATAGAGACATGGCACGATGCATAAACTGAAAAGCGATTGGTCTATAGCATGGCTTTTCTTAGTGCTGTTGTAGTTATTTAGCCAGCACTATTTTGATATGCTAAGATTGGTGTTATTTGACAAGGACTGGTGCTAATCAAATTTTAATTTCTTAGTGAAGACCTTACACAAGGACTGGTGCCATCATCTTCTACTGGAACCGATATTCTAATGCGAGTTCCAAATGAGCCCGGAAGGAGATACTGTGAAGCATACATAAGGGGAACAAGAACATGTTTTGATGCTATCTTTCCATTTCTGTGCAAATCTATTTTACTGACTTTCTATGTATGACTTGGGCTGTTAAAATTGGTGTTCTCCTCGCTTTTTCTTAATACGATTTTACAGCTTTCACTTTCACTCCCGTTTTGACTGAGGGATGTTGTGGATGAGTTTATGGATTTTGCCTATTTTGATCTTTAATAAACTGATATTGCATGTTTTGGATTTTGATGTGTGAAAGACTTTCCATTTAACTATTTACTTTAAGTGATGGGGATTCTTTTTACTGGCAGAAAATATACAAAATAAAATATGCAAGTTTGTTATTGATTGTTGGGGGATGTCACAGTGGTGTTGAGCTCGCAGCAAAGAAGGTCAGTTTTTGCACTATAGCATCCATATGTTAGGAATTGCAGTCGATTAAAGTGATTCTTATAGTCTATATATGTGCAGAGTGGGCATGGTCTCAATGCTTAATGAGGTTGGGTTGGTGGATAATCAGTGATGCTCATGAAAGACCAGGAACCTTGGAGAAGGTTTCACCTATTATTCTCCTCGAAGAAGCTCTATCAACACCTCCTAAATTTCTCACTACCAGCTCCCTCATCTACTTCCTACTTCCCTTTTCTCAGCTTTATGTCTCATGTGCATCATCTCTCCATTAAGGTGACTATCTTTTTCTCTGAGTTCTCTCAAGTTTCTTTTTGCTAACTCTGTATTCTTGGCTTCTTCAAATTTTGAGTTTTCTCCCTGTGTTTCAAATACAACTGAAATCATGCAGCTGCGAAGTTCATCTTTGTAAATTCTATTGACTGAATTTCCCCATCTCTAGGCTTTTACTTCAGAAGTTTGGCTTTCAAAACTGTGTTAATGTTCATAGGGTCCACCTGGAAAAGTTTTTTTTCCTTAAGATTTGGCACGAAGAAACGTTTCTTCTAAAGATTTTCCACCGATAAAAAAAGCTTCTTCCACAATATAAGTCATTGCAGTGAAATGTATAGTCATTATAGGTTTAGAATTTCAGGTTGTATTTGAAAATTATTTGAATGGACTATTTAATCCTCTTTTTTCCTAATCCTTGCTAGATCTACTAAAAAGTATGGACATTCAGATTCATCTTTGACAAATTTATCTCCTTATATTCTCACCTGCTGCAGACTCCCTCTCGAATTGAGTTTTGGCCTTCAAACAAGACCATTCTCTTGCACGAGGGAGGGATTCGGATAAAGGGTCTATTGACATTGTGGCAATCCCTTCCATAAGGATGCACCTCCATTCTCTTTTTCTTTTCAATTCAAATATTTCTGGCTTAAGGTGTTGCAACTTTTAATTAAGAATTTTTTTTTGTACCCTTTTAACCTTGCTTGAAGAATAGTATTTTGTTTGTTCTTCCTTGCAGGTTGAATATCGGTAACTGCTGGGAAGTAAATGATGAAGTTCAAGATTGGGTGCACAGTGGAAAGAAACCATGTTTGATGAAAGCAAGCTAGGAATATAGCCTTATGCAATTCAGGTGTAAGTTCTGAAGACCTTGAGAGCAATTGAAGGTCATACAAAAGCACCATCAAGTGTACAAATTATTTTGTGACTCAGTCAGTCAAGGGCCATTTATTCTAGGTAAGCTCATCTTTTCTATGTGAAATGCAAGTACATGCTCCAGAATAAGTTATATGAATATTTATGATAAGAACCTCTCCTTGGCTCATATTGTTTACCATTATTGATCAAATTCTCTTTGTAGGTAGCATATTCCGTTGAAGAAGTAGAAGAGGTGAGGACATTTGTTCCACAGTCTTTTCCGGAAAAGCGGAAGAGGGAAGAGGAATGTGCATTAGTGAAAAAGTAAGGAGCTTGAAGTTGCTAAGAAGAAAATAGTCGAGAGTGGTACACTGATCTACGGTAGAGCTAACAGTATGCCAAGGAGTGCAATGAGCAGGAAAATGAATTGATTTGATTGAAATGTGAGGAAACGTTGAAAGGTCGATTTTATGTTGATTCTAATGCTAACTGCTAAGCTCTTATTTAATATTCGCATTTATGGTATTAATCCCATGCATCCTAAGACAAGGAGGATCTTGTAGCTATCGAGATTGAGACAATTTTTTTATGGTGTTTTTCTTTAAGTTTACAAATCAACAATGAAAGTGTTGCTTAGTTGAGCCCAAATATGAAGAGTGCAAGTATGGAAAGTAGAACCAGTAGAGAAGATATGGAAAGTTGAACAAGTAGAGAACTCTGATTGTTCTTTGTTACTACTTACATATTTATATTTTTCTACACCTAAAATAAATTCCATTTTTTAATTCATAAATTATCTTTTAATAAACAAAACAAAAATAACACAGATTTTTAACGAATATATGTGATTAAAAAATTAATATCCTTCGTGCATCGCACAGGTCACAAAGGAATGGTTATGACCAACAATCGAGCATTTAGGAAAAAAGTACAAAAGATAAAAATAAAATAGCAACTCTAAAAAACAAAAACAATAATTCAGTAGGAAAACGTACGAATTTATGATTTCATATATGTAAAATAAATTTAGTTCTTTTAATCTATAAAATATCTTCCCTTTTCGATGAAGCAAAAAGAAAAAAAATCTTTAAAAAACACACAAATTTATAAAAAAAACACAAAAAACAAAAATGAATATCCATGCACGGGTAAACGTACTAGTTTATATATTAATGTTATGCTTTGAGATTTTTTTTTTTGAACATAGTCATGCTTTAAGATTATTAGATTTTTTTTTACCAAAAAAACACTATTAGCTTTCCTCTTGCAATAAAATAATATTTTATTTCTTGTACTATTTAATTATCAAAATGGAGTATTAATCAAAAATGTCACAGTTAAGATTTGAACACGCTACCTGGCAGTAAAAGGGCTCAAACACCAACCACTGAGACAACATACTTCATTTTATAAAATATACATCGTTAAATATATAACCGTTAATTCGTGACCTTGGGGGGCTCTCAACGTGGCTCCGCCATATGTTCGACACGTGTCCCTCAACTTCCTAAACCGCCTCGCTGTGTTCAAGTTCATTGCCGACAGGCACGTGGCAACTACGTGTAAGACGATGGATCAAACTATCCTCACAAACATGCCACGCGCCCTAAAATTCGACACGTGTATACATGATAGTGGAGAAACCTAAAGCTATTTAATGCATAGAGTGCAGTGTTTGGACATCGAGCTGAAAAATCCATAGCTAGAAATTAAAGAAAGTGTTGAAACTTGAAAGTTGATAGTTGAAGATCAAGGTGAATTTTTGAAAATGCAGGGAGCAAAGAAAGCTACTGAGACCATGAAAGAAACTGCTGCCAACATTGGTGCTTCTGCCAAATCCGGTAAGGAGAAGACCAAGGCCACCGTTCAGGAAAAGGTACCCTTTACTTTAATTTTCCTAACATGCCTTTATTAATTTTTGTTTTAAAGTTTTAGTACCCTAAAGTTTGACAATTTTAAGTAGAAATAAAATTTGGTGAACTTAAGTTGAAGATAATAAATTTATGTAGAACAAATATCTAGTACAACTAGTAAATAATAAAACTCACGGTTTAATTTTTGGGCGGTGTGTACCAACTAACTAACGTGCTTGAAAAACTTTGTTAAGAGATGTATAATCACTTAAAGTGATTTCTGAACATTTATATTTGTATTGACTCTAAAATATTTACGTTCAAAAAAAAAAAGACTCTAAAATATTATTTTCTATCATATTGTATAAAATATCAAGCTAGCTAGTAATGCTGAATCATGAGTGCTTCATAACGTCTATCCAATTTTATTTTTTTTGGGTACATGAAATTAGGTCTTACTCTACTAATCATGAATTCTTTGATTATATATCTAGAGATAAAAGTGAATTCAATTATACTTAAATTTTTTTTATGTGAAATTATTTAAATTCTTTGTATAGTGGTTCCTTCATGAATGTGTATGTTGTTAAACAGGCAGAAAAGGTGACGGCAGGTGACCCTGTGCAAAAGGAGATGGCAACACAGAAGAAAGAGGCAAAGGTGAGCCAGGCGGAGCTGGATAAGCTGGCGGCGCGTGAGCACAACGCGGCGACCAAACAGTCGGCAGCAGCAGCTGCTCACATGGGGACTGGGACCGGAACCGGAACAGCGGCGTACTCAACCACAGGGGCACATGGGCAGCCCATGGGGGCCCATCAGACCTCAGCTTTGCCTGGCCATGGAACTGGACATAATACCCGTGTGGGTGGAAACCCAAATGCCACTGGGTATGGGACTGGCGGTACTTACAATTAAATAATAAAATAGGTTATATCAAAGTTCATTCGGGTTTTGAATTTTGATTAATGTATGGGAAGACTAAGTTAGGGGTATGGTTTTGTTGTTGTTGTTCATTGTCTTTGTATGTTTTGTTTAGCTGCTTTTGTTTTTGCCATAAGCAGTTTGGTGTGTTTTTACAACAGGGTTTTTCCACTAGCACGTGGGGTTATGTGTCATGATGTTGTAATGTGACTTTGTTTAATGAATAAGTAGTTATAAAATCACTGATGTTAATAGTTTAACTCATATGAATATTGAATTTGATGGACCAATATTGTGATTTTTTATCCATCAATAAATAAATACTAACTAAGGTTGAACTGTGATTTAATTTTCACTAAAATAGAAAGTTGATCATTGCATTTGCACCAATGTGACCTTTCATTATAGTAGTAAATTCTTACGTTTGATCTAATTGCATGGCTATCTCATAATCCAAGCCTAAATGATTATTTTATTCTAATTATTCCTTCAATTAGTGATGGGGACCTTAATTTTGATTGCTCTGAGGTTTTGAATACCTTCTCTCAGTGCTTTAATGTCTTTGAGTTCTACTTTTAAAGTATACTAATAAAAATATTTTATAGTGTAGTTAATTACTAAAACATGAATAATTATATCTCCACACCTTAAAAATGAGGTGTTGAGAGGTGGAAGAAGAGAAAGATATGAAGAAAGGAGAGAAAAAGTAAAAATGTGACAGATGATTTGATTGATAGAGAAAAGAAAAATAGATAAAAATGAAGGTGGAAAAGAAGTAGAGAGTGTATAGAGCTCCGACTTCGGGGGTATATTGTTGAGGAGTAAATAAGAGATGGTGAGAGGGTAGAAGAAGATGATAGGTTGAAAAGGAATAAGAGTTGGAATATTATTTTTTTTGGGTTTTTTTTCAATTGTAAAATAGAATAGATTTGCGTTATTTGAAAAATATAGTAAAATGATTATATGTCTGGAATTGTTTTATGCTTGGCTGGTTAGTTAATGAATACCATCACCTACTTTGTCAAAATCTGGGCTGATGGATCGCCAATGTGATTTTTTTAAACTATGGATCACCAATGTTGAAAGAAACAACTTGTGATATTCTGTAACCAAAAAAGAAAACTTGTGATATTCAAGTTGCTTATTAGGAAATCTTATTTATTATGTGAAAAATATAATTCATTCAAATACAATTATCACTTTTAAAATCGCAATGGTTAAAAGTGGTTGTTTCACTCATATTAGGTTAAGAGTTTAATTTTAAAGAGACACACACTCTTAAGGTGATTTTTTACCCTTATATACCTGAGTCAAATAAGGTTGCTTCACTGGAAGTTTCCAACGGTAATTTTGACACATTTAAAATCACTCTTTTAAATTTTGAATAACGAATCCTTTCACATCCACAAACATATTCACAATTAAATTATTATTAAATTATAAGCAATTTCTTTAATACTCATTTAAAATGGAAGAGTACCAAGCATTTTACTTTATTTTACCATGATTTTAATTTAATACTTAATCCTTTATAGTCTAAAGAATGAACTGCAAGCTACTGAACCCTATTGGAGCAATGCCCGAAATTCAATTATATTCTGCCCTTATCATAAAAGTTAATTTTGAAAATGGCTGATCAACCGTTAATTAAACATGAAAGCTGTCACTTTATCATCGTGAATAAATAGATTTATTTACACAAAAAAATAGTTCAACATGGCTCACTTCCATGGAGTTGCACAATAAGTTAATCAGCCCAGACCTATCTTAAGCCTCTGGAGTTAAATGGATTGTCACGGAAAAGGGTTGACAAATTTTGAAAACCTTATTCTAATTCAGTAAATATAAGGAGCTTTATCCTAAAAATCACCCAAGCAGACTAAACACAATACTACTATAAAATGCAAGGACGAAAGAATAAAACTTTTAGGAGGAGAAGCCTATTTAATAACTACATGAATGAAAATAACTGAAAAAACCTTCATATTCTTCTGATTATTTAGCTCCTCTGGTCCTGAGTTTGTTTATGTTAATTTACTTATCTTCTAACAAAAAATAAGGACAGACAAGGTTCCCTGATGTATTAACTCACACATGAACATTCTGTTTCACAACCCCTAGCAAATCAACATCGTTATTAGCTTTCCTCTTGTAACCAAAAAAAAAAATCAACATCGTTATAAATTCTGATATAGAAGAAAAATGGACATAAGGAATAGTAATTGGTAACCTAAAGAGAGCATCAATTAACAAATAAAGGAAAGTTGCAATGGGAAGGTTCAAGTAGCTAAGTAAAGAAACTCAAAACAGCAAAACTTAGCATCAGAAGTTCTGTCAGTACCACTAAGTAGCAATGCACAACATATTAATAATAATAATTATAGTCCTGACTATTACGACAATCCACCTGAATAAAAGAAAGTTCCCACTCCTCATTTCCGCAATTCAGCAGGTCCATGTGCAAAATGGCATCGTTCTCCAAAAGTGCAAGTTCCCTTTGCAAAATTCTCACACAGCTTTGTCTTGAAGTTGTTGCTTCCATGATGGCCATGGCCGCCAGGACCACCAGCACCACCTTGGTTTGATTTAGGTGGTGCAGACATTTGCAGGGTCAACAGCAAATCCTTCACCATGTTACTAGCTTCCTTAATTTGATCAAAGCTTCCCTCAAGTTCAATGTTTCTAAGATTTGGATCAGACTCGTGCTCTCGAATTGATAGTTTGGCTCCAGTTTGACGACAAATCTGCTTTGAGTTCACACCACCCTTCCCAATGATTGCTCCGGCCAGCGAAGCTTCCACGCTGATCTTAGCAGTGGCATTGGCACCAAAGCCTGTAGCAGGACCAGGAGGAGGCTCCATTCGACCACCAATACGACCTGCTGGGGCATGTCCAATCGGACGATGATCATCAAATGAAGGAGCAATATGCTTGCCGAGTTCCCATTCACCATGGGCAAAATGGCATTTGTCACCAAATTTGCAGCCTTCAGCAGTGTTAAACTTGTTGCATATGCGAGTTTTCACTGCAGGTGTGGACCCATTAGGCACAGGTGGTGGTGGAGCAGCAACATTTCTAGGTGGCGCTTGTGCTGAAGGTGCTAGATTCATCATATGAGCAACAGCATTATAACCACCCGGAACATAGTGCAAGAAGTGGCAGCTCTCACCAAATGGGCAGCCAGCAGTGCTGCAAAACAAAAATATGGCACAATTAGATTACATTAAACCAAGTATTAGTAATGACCACCCAAAAAAATGGCAGGTATCCCCTTTTCTAAGGTGCAACTGGACATAGTATGTAACTCATTTCCACATTCCTCAAGATAAGAATGTCAACATGGAAACAGATTTAAGGCTTATTTGGCAAAATATAAAGCAGGTGAGTTTGAACTGGACAAATAATGAAATGACCATTCAGGGATCTACTGTTGTGTGGACTGTCACACACTATGAAATCCTAGACTCACAAAGTTCCAGGATATTCCCTCCAAATATCACTAGAGAAAAACCTAAATTCCAAAACCAAGCTCTTGGTTTGACGTAGGGAAAACCAAACAGGAGAAATAGGTCATATGGGAGAGGTCTAGCAGACCCACATCAGAGGGGAAGGGAAGAAACTGAGCAAGGAAATGTGATCTAGCAAGGCAAAATAAGCAAATAAAAGTACTACGTACAAGAAACCAGCATTTATGATAAATTACAGAGAGTTGTTTAGAAGCACAGGCAATTGCCAATAATAATTAAGATAGAGTCAAATGAATCCTATCATGTAATTATATGAAAAAGCCAAGTAACCAAAGGTAAGAAATTTAAAACATAAATTTACATCGGCAAAGGATTACCTACTAACCTCATCTATATTGAAAATTTTTATTTTGGATAGACGAAACATTTATATCAAAGAACAACAAACTAACTAACTAAGCAAGACTTTTGCTAAAATTTGGTGACAAACAATGGTACCAAGCAACAAACAAAATAGATCGAGTTTCAATATGTCACCATCCCTCAAAAGCAAATCAAGACCTATAAAGAAAGTAAATATAACAAGGGAGTATATCGAATATGAGGTAATATCTTGATCCAATTCATCTCTTATTCTGGCCGCAAGATTTATACAATCAGAATTTTGATATTCAAATGTTTCCGGTTAAAGGTAACAGATAAGTTGTTTCTCTATTTTCAACGCGTAAGTTACAAAATCACAAATTTACACTTGATAATTTGGCATGATACCTGACCCAACCAATGAATTTTCAATTAATCTTTGTTTGTTAATAGCTTACCAATCGAAAGGTGGGTCCGTAAGCAATAGAATCTACTAAAAGCAGGCAATTTGATGTTAAAAGTAATTAATGGAATCAAACTAATTTAGCAGTAAGGCATTCATGAAGTGGAAAAATGATCAATTTTTCATTGATATAGTGATCTCCATTCCAACTATTCTTTCTCCAGCAATGTGTTATCTTTTTGGTACTCTGTTTATAAACCACTAATCCGTTACATCTTGTTTAGATCAATATGTACCTGTATAAAAGCTTTGAATATCCAGTTGATTAGCAGAATCGCATAATTTATTATTAAGGCAATTCAACAATTTAGCCTTAAAATAATTATATAATCAAACATTATTAAGAATTAAGAATATAAAACATGGCAGTTTAAAGTTAAACTATTTATTAAGTCAGGAATAGATTAGCACCTGAAAAACTTGGTACATGGCTTCGATTTGCTTCCTACACCAGATGATAATGACTCCAATTCTGTTGCAAAACATTATTACTTGTTCTCAGTTAACATTCTCTTGCTTTTAAATCTTGTACACTCAACTCCAAAGTTGTTAACAATATCTTTTAAAAAAGATAAATACACTTGCTTGAGTGAAAGCTTTTAGAGATTCTATAACTTCATTATCTAACATAAAGTTTTGAAAGGAAAAAGGGGCAATTCCAGTTCTTAAGTTTTACACTGCCCAAACTACTGAAAAATAGACCAATCTGTAACAATTTGACCAGAGATTTAGGTATGTTCGTGAGCGTGAGAAGAGATTGAATTAACTCCTCAATTATCAACATACCATATACAAGTTCTACTGAAATTTAGCAGTAGAAGTTTGAATAACAGCTTCTTTTTACATTCACAAACACACAAAAGAACAAGAACTTGCAGAGTAGTGTCACAACTCACAAGTGACTCAAACTACGAAAAGCAAACGACTTTTAAACAAGAAGAAACCATAGAGCAAGACCCATAAGAGCGTTAGAGCAAAAAACCAAACCTTGCTTAGATTTCTTGATTCCTCCATTTGAGTTGAAACCGGGTTCGGGTCTTCCCCTCTTGCGGAAATCCATAGATCCGGATCGGGATAATAGAGCAACGAACAGAGGATTCGGAACAGGAGAAGCTTCAATTGGAGAGAGATCTGAAGGAAAGTGAACGAAGAAGGTGGGAAAACCCTAACCCTAATCGTAACCCTGAGAAAGGGGTTTTGGAGAACAAAGAAGCAAAGCGAGAGAAAGAGAGAGAGAGAGTGAAGACGGTGTGTGGGTATGATAAAGGGTGAGACAAAAATTGAGTTGAAAATTATAGTTAATTGATTTGTGAGAAATTAAATAGTATTTAATTGTGATTTTTCGACTCCCACTTTTTTCAAATTCGAATGATTGAACTGAAAATTAATTTTCAATCATATCTCACTATTTTACTTTTTAATTTTAATTTACTTCCCGTTTAAAAAAAAAATTATTGTGATATTTTTTATAATCGGAAAAGTGCCAAGAACTTCTAAGCCCGGAGGAGGACGCTCTATGCTTTGAAAGCCCGAAGAAGCAAGGAGAGACCCACGCTTCGCCAACCAGTCCGCCGCGAAATTGCACTCATGAGAAACCCAACAAAGCTCAACCCGTCATCTCCACTTCAACATGTGCTGAATCTTTGTGATTACGGCGCCATGAACATGAACTCGAGCACTTTCAGGATCTGCAATGACCTGCACCAAATCCTTACAATCAGATTTGCAAAGGAGCTTCCAAGCACCATGCTCCCACGTGAACTTGAGCCCATGTATGAAAGCGAGAGCTTCAGCAAGGAACGTGCTCCCCACCCCTTCCTGGAAAAGAAAGCCAGCGACCCAACTACCTGAACTATCACGAACGAGGCCCCCGCCACCCATGGCACCACCGTTGTCGAAGAAGCTGTCATCTGTATTCAGTTTAACAAACCTTGTTGTTGGCGGCTTCCATCCCATGCTAAGCAATCCATGCCCACCATTAATCAGATCCGGTTTGATAAAATGCAAAAAAATCATCATGGTCATGCATGAGTTTTCGCCAGGCTACCTCAACGATCCAAGGATTGTTTTCAAGAACCATGTTGCAACGCCATTTCCACACGCCCCAAATTCCTACTAGGAATCACATCGCATGGCCTTCTCACGCATGAACATAAATCCAATCTGCCAGGTCTGCATTCCAGAACTATGGTCATCCCCAAGCACCCACCTTGCCCCACAATTCAAATACAAGAAAAAAAATTAAACTAAATGTGTATATATTTTTTATTTACAACGTCAATATATAAATATTAAAATTTTCACCAAAATATATAACTTTATTTATAATTGAACGTTGATGGGAGCTTCATTAAGGAGCGTGGTTGTATGAGCTTTGGTTTTTTTGTGATGCTTTTGGTGCTTGGCTCTTCGGTATTGATGGCTTGGAGCTTGGTGGCAACCCTTTATTGGTGAGGCCATAACTCTTCGCCAGGGTCTTTCCCATGTTTGCAACCAGGGCTTTAGACGGATGGAGTGCGAGATAGATTGTGCAGAGCTTGCAACTGTCATTGATAAATTGAACTCTGATCGTTTTGAGGTAAATCTCCGAAAGATAAAGGGCATGTTGGGAGGTCTTCATCCATTGGATCTCCAGAGAGTGTAATTCACAATTATCTTTTTTTTTTTTCTCTTGCAGGTGTTTTTTTTTTTGAAAGACTCTTGCAGGTGTTAACCTGCTCTTACAGTGATAGTTTCTCCCAAAATATTATTTTTATGGGTTTCGGTCTTGTTACCCCTCCTTATAAGAATCTACCACTAAACAATATTTTATATGATCAATTCTAAGAAAAATCTTTTTCATTTTTATATGAGAAGATTCTAAACGTTACAAAAGCTTCAACGCAAGAAAGGCAAGACATTATCTGTTATCTATTGAATGTTTCCTTTCATATATTTATTAACTTCCATAATCTGTTACAAAATTTAGTGATTGGATTGAGTCTATTTCATGAAGGAAATTCAATCTTTCAATAAATGTAGATATCATTACCTTAGAATGTGTTAGGGTATTTCCATAAAGACGTATATAATAATTAAGTCATAAAAAAAACCTCAAATTGAATCACAACCGTCCTTCCTTCCCGCTTAATTGCGCAATCAATTTTGCTCCTAAATCAAAGGTTTTTCATTTAATGTGTGAACATACGCATTTCAACGACCATCCGTTGACAAATAATTTTTATGGCAGTTTTTAACTACCGTTAACATTTGTAGCTGTTAAAAACTGTCACTAAAGTATATGCATATTTGACTGTGAATGAAATGTATATGCATCACTAAAGTATATGCATATTTGAAGTTCACGCGACTTGATTACGTGTCAAGTCAAAAGCTTGTGTATGCCCATATCATAGTTGACCGTGACACATTCAGTGGAGTTTTTTTTTTTTTTTGAATTTACATTCAGTGGAGTTAAGATGCCTTGTGCTTAGAGCAACCAAAAACTTATTTAACATACAAAATTAGATTTTCTCCCTCCCAAACCGTACCTTCCTTTCCTTTTTCCTTCCTAACACCAAGAACACTAGTCAAACCGAATCCAAAACCCTAATTCCCCTGCTTTAATTAATGGCTTTGTTACAAATTCACACCATGCAAAATCCTGTCGCATCATCACGGTTGATCAGGTGGTTAGGTGCCACATTCAATTCCAGACATGTGTTCTTACAAAATCCAAAAGAACCAAGTTGAATAACCATATGCACTAAAGCCATTATCTGTTCTTTGAAAGTAGTAACAAAAGAGTTGAACATATATTTAACCTGAAACTATACTTAGCTTGTATGTACTCTAGGCATGTTTATGCAATGAGCAAAACCAAATTTGTACACATGCCAAATACCTGTACATGGTTTCTCTGTTCATAATGATAACTCTACTTAGCTCTTCATTAACAGATCGCTTTCAAGTGACAACTTCTCTTGACCACTGCTGCTGTAGAACCAAATCATGTTTCCTGTATAAGTCAGTTACTTGTGTTGTAGGCCATGAAATTCTGCAGATCACTAACTCTGTGATTGAGTCATTGACTATTTCTATCTGGCATCAACTCCTCCCCGACCCCAACAGTGCTAACCATCAACTGAGAATTAAATAGAAGGATATGAATAGTGAAAAAGAAAAACACATTGAAGGACAAAAGGTAAAGCTTGCAGTTTCAATTCACACTAGTTCATTTAGGAGAAGTTACAAGAGGAAAGAGTTAAAATATACCAAAAATTAGTTGAAAACTTGAAGTATAACAAAGTTAAATAGACATATCAGAATTGCCAAAAAAAGTTAACAATTCTTTCCAGATACCTTCCAATCATTGAAGTCAAATCGGAATACAAAGTGGCTGAAAGCAACGTCCTTAGTAAGAACTGCATTTGCAGCAGGAGCATTCCTTGGCACTGACGAAGGGAGTGGACGAAGAAAAGTTAAAAACCAAGGATATATAAGAGTATAACAAATTTAAAGAGAGAGGGGTTAGTATAAGCAATTAAGCATTTTCAAAGTGACTCACAAACTAATTGCTGTCCAGCCTCATTCACTCTTATTTCAGCTCGCCCATCTTTGACTAAAAAAGATAAAGCAAATAAATTCTCCACTGTTTGTGCAAAGGAGTTTCTATTCAAAACCAGATTTTCAAGCCTGACAACTCTATTTTTCTTTAAGATGTTAAACATAGTTAACATATTTTTATCAGTATCAGTTTTCTCTTCGCTTATACCTCCGCCAAGCTGCAAAAAGACAAGCTAATGTTTAGAATAAACAATATTAGTACATCGATTACATAAAAATATTTCTGCTTACATTCTAAATACTCCACTCTGGAGTAGTAAACAGAGAATTCTTAGCTGTTCTAGTTCCATGCTGGAATTAGGATCAAACATCAAAGCAATAACGTCTACATAATGTGCTCTGAGTTCTAACTTCAAACAAATTGGTGATAAATTAACAGAAACTGTGTAGACACTAATATTATCAAAAATTGGAAATTGGTAACAACCTAAGATGCATGATTAAAAGTCTATCGAAATCAAAACCTCATAAAAACACCCCCATTATTTTCCTTTTTACATTCCTTCTTGTTTTTATAACTACCAAAAACTGCAGACACAATAAGAAAATTAACCTCTTCTGGCCGAGCCAATTCAATGGATTTCACTTGCTTTCTACGTTTAATGACCTTCCTCTGCTTTATTTTAGCATCGATTGGGCCAATCCTGAAGAAGCAAAACTGCAAATTACATATATCCAATGGGAAAAATCATATCAAATTACAAAACAAATAAGTCTTCTATCATAAAGCATGGACATTAGTACATTACATTGTAGAACAGCCATAACCCCCTCCAAAAACATATGAAACTGCAACTCCAATATCCTTCCAAGCTATTAAGTTTCTGCTACAATCTTCAGTGCTAGTAGTTGCTCCTCCACCTTTTCCTCCAAATTCCTTAAGCATGTGGGCGACAAAGCTAGAAGGAGTGAGTCCACCGCCACCATGAGCTCTCGCAGTCACCACCAAGGATTTGGTGATGTCCAATAGAGCCTGTGCATCAGCAACTTGTTCTCTTGGTTTTGTAACTAAAATTAGACAGAATATTCAACCAAAATTTTACAAAAATAGAAAAACTTATATCCTTAAATGTAACTTACTATAATAGACAAAACAAATCTGCAAGCAAATACAACAATATTTAAATACAACAACAACCATAAAAGCCATTGAGCTTAATCAAAAGCTATTCTGATTTTAAAAATCTTTCAGCCAGAATAACAGATGAATTAGATCCTCTTATTTAATCTACTCTCTTGTTATGAGACATATTATTGATAATACGATCATCTTTAACAATATCTTCTTCCCACGTAACAATATTTAAATACTTATTGATAATACGATCATCTTTAATAATATCTTCTTCCCACGTAACAATATTTAAATACAAGACAATAAATATTAAATAAATACCTAGTTGGTGTAAGCTTTCCATTTCACCAAAGATCAAATCAAATTTCTTAGACTCAGGGCTTGCAATTTCATCCTTTTCATCTGCAAAAACCACAAAGTAGTACATGAGTAAAGTGTGTTTGGTTATGATTTTGCATATTGCAATCAATTAGTATCAAACAGACACTTAATTAGTTCCTAAACGAAACAAGTTCAATTTCTCACATAGAAAATGCATAACAAAATTAGCGAAAAGGAGAAGAAGTACAAAAATTGAGGTGAAGGAGGCAAAAAATCAAACAGGAGAAAGGCGTGGCGAGTAAGAAAAGTGAATTACCGTGAATCCTGTTCTTGATGGCGAGGTAGCTAGAACGAAGACCACGACGGGCGTGACGAGTTTGATGATAATCAGCGGCGTCGTCAGAATCGGCATTCTCGGTGGTGGTGGTGCTACCGTCGTGGTGGATTTTGCGTTTGACCATGATGACACTACTACTACTAGAGCGATTTTGAAAAGCAGTAGTTAAGTTTGAAAAGTGGAAAGAACAGAGAATGCGTTGTTATATGGAAGGGAGGGAAGAGAGAGTGTAGAAGAAGACGAATCGAAGGCATGAAGAGGCGCGAGGGAAGGGACTGTGATTCAAAGAGGCTTACGAGGCACGTTTCCATAGTCAGTGAGTGTGGCCTTTGCCGTTCTACATATTTTCGGATTTCTAAAATACGTTTCTCTTCATAAAAAAAATATTATATTTAATTATATTTTAAAAAAAGAGTATGGAAATGTTATTCACATGATACTTAGGGGATTATATACAACTTACTCCACCAATCAATTGCATCAAGATTATGAGCTAGTTATGTATTGTCCCTGAATAGAAAATAGGGTTGAGATATATATTATCAAGAATCACATATTCATAGGAGAAAAATATATTATTCCTAATTATAAAAGATACAGTTGCTAATTAATGCAGTACTCCCCCCTCGAGTATGAAGCACGGGTCTTGTGGTTTGCACTACTTGAGTGACTCTCTATTGCAGGAGTCGTGCGACTAATAGGAGTATAGGATTGTACTTGTTGTTGTTTTCGACTTTAATAAGGACCTCTCATTGGGATGTAATTGTTAAGGGTTGTTTGATTGTAGTTATTTGAGGTGTTTGTGATGGTCTTTGATGTAGTAGTTGAGTTTTTGTTGGCTAGGTCACTGTACCCATATTGTTGATCAACTTTAACTATATATATATATTTTAATTTCCAAAAAAAAAAAAAGATTCTGAATGCCTAACTTGCGCAAAAGAAATTGAAATTGTTGCTTCCCAAGAGCCTTAGTAAAAATATCTGCGAGTTGGAGGTTGGCACAAACATGAAAGGTAGAGAGATGTTACCAGTTTGAATATGATCTCGTACAAAGTGATAATTACCCTCAATATACTTGGTACACTCATGAAAAACAACATTCAAAACAATGTGTAGAGCCGCTTATCTATTGTGGAATAGAGCATATGGGCTGAATGATGAAAACCAAGAGACTTAAGCAAGGACTTAAGCCAAGTAAGCTCACAACTAGTAGTAGCCATAGAGTAGTGCTCAGCCTTGGTAGAGGATCATGAAACGACCAGCTACTTCTTAGCCTTCCAAGAAATAGGAGAAGTGCCCAACATAATGAAATAATCAGTAAGAGAATGATGGGTTAAATGACAAGTTGCCTATTAGAATTACAATAATCATTAAGATGTAAGGCACTGTCCTTAGAAAGCAAAAGACCTTGCCCAAGATCTCCTTTTAAGTAATGAAGAACTCGAAGAGCAGCATGCTAGTGAGCTTCCTTGGGACAATGCATAAATTAAGCTAGAGTGTGAACATCATAGCAGAGTTCTGAGCGAGTGATGGTGAGATAAATCAGGCGGCCAATTAGGCGTCTATAACGACCTGGATGAGCAAAATCAGAACCATTAGCAAGCGCTAGATGGTGATTTTGTTCCATGTGAAATCACAAGGTTTTGAACCAAGCAAACCAGCGTAAGAAATAATATCAAGCGCATATTCACATTGATACAGAAAAAAAACCCATCAGGTCCACGAGCAATCTCAATACCAAGAAAATATTTCAACACTCTCAAATATTTCATGTGAAAAAAAGTGCTAAGATAAGTTTTGAAATTAGCAACTTCTGCAGAGTCATTTCCAGCTGTAATTAAATTATCAACATGTCGTTGAAGAGAGAACAATGAATAATCTCCTTAGGATTGAACAAATCCGAATGACTTCAAGGTTGAAGTAAGCATAGAGAACCAACTGCGAGGGGCTTGACGAAGACCATATAGAGATTTTCGCAATCTACAAACCTTCCCAAAAGAGGCACCAGAAAACCAGAGGAAGAGATATATATACTTCTTCACCAAGATTACCATGAAGAAAAAGCGTTATGAGCCTCCATTTTATGGAGTTCCCAACCATGAATAACAACTAATAACAAGGATCACACAAACGGAGACCGTCTTAGCAACTGGAGTAAAGGTCTCATAGAAGTCAATACCCTCAACTTGATTATTGCCAAGAATGACAAGACGTGCTTTGTGTTGTTCAATTGTACCATGAGAGTTATATTTAATTTTGTACACTCATTTACACCTTGGGTGAATTCATTGACTATGAAGGACATGATGCCACTTGTTATTGAATTTACAGTCAGATTTGTCTCAAACTCCAAATAACGTTAATGGATTGAATGTTGGGTTACATTAAGTGCCACATGAATCTCAATTTGATCCATGAAGTTGTTAATTTGGTCCCTACGAGTTAAATGGTCAACTTCTCTCTCTTCCTTCAACACCACCACTCTCTCGCTCTCTCCCTCTCCACCATCGTTACCACACTCACCACCCTTCTCCCACCACCACCACCACCACCCTTCTCTTATCCCTCTCTCCATCTCCCTTTCCACCACCCTCTTCTCCCAGACTTGATGTACAGAGTCACATACACAACAGTGAGTCTCATAAAGAGCAAGTATTGACAGTATTTTACTTCCATTCAACGAGTCCCTGATAATTCGATCCGAATTCTGAAACAAAGATCCTAGTATAAGTAAGTCAACATTATCCGCTAAATCTGGGATTTCCTTATATTATTTACTGATCCCCAAGATGGCTTATAGTGGAGCTTAGTCATGCTATAAATAACAATCTTCTAAGTTGCTGAATTTCTTAGTTTATGCTCATCCAATCTTCAGTCTTTGGAAAACGAGAAGAATCTTGAGTACACAAAGATAACAGAAGAAAACAAAACTGACCAATTGTATATCTTCAGGGAGCAACAGTATTTTCATATGTGTCTGACAAGCCAGCTAAGATAGTTGAGTTTAATCTAACCTCAAGTGTAAGGTTTTCACATGATATACTCTGAAAACATGGAATGGAAGCATTAGGCGAAAAAAGTGGTGAAACATGACAAAAGTGGAAATGATTTGGCATATTTAGTATGAGGAATTTCACCAAGCTAAGTAGAAATGGTCCAATATGAATGTATTAAATCAAATAATTAATCTAATTAAAGCAATCAAACCATTATTTTGATTGACAAAGCTGTGAACATGAGTTAAAACTTAGAAAGGTCCATAGTTTGGATTCACGTGTCCGATCTCATGAATCTTCATATTGCATTGGATACTTGAAAATTCAGGAGCAATAGTAGCCTATTATGTGTCACATGATTTGCAGCTTCCACGTTCCAGCCTAGTAAACTAAAGGGTGAGAAAGTACTATGCATTTCTCTTTCCCTCCCCACTTCAATGCAGATAGCATGTTATATATAGCATATTTTTTCTCAGAATAAACTTTCACACAAAAATCACTCATAAAAGTTATTTTCAAAATTGATTTTGTCCAACTACCATAGCCGTATGCCGTCAAAAAAAAAAAAACTACCATAGCCGTATGAAAAATTTATAATATATAGATTTTTCTCAATCTCACACATTACCTTAGTGCATTCACACTCCCACAAAGTAAAGAAAATTCATCCCTATATTTCAGGGCATCCGTACTCTAACAAAGCAAAGAAATTAAAGTCAGATATAAACTTGAAATGCAAGTGAGAGCTTGTTTGGAAAACTCATCCAGAATCCACATTTGGTCTGATCCACGTTTTCAGAAGCAAGAAATAATTGCTTTTGGAGTCAAGGGTCCACGTTTGGCTTGAACAAACGTGAAACCAAACATACATCTTGAAATAAAGAACTTGAATCAATATATAGCTTTGACTTCCCTCTTGCTTCAACATCTTAAGTAATGTGAGATTTCTCCGATAGCTTCTTTGACCTTCCTCTTCATTGGCCAAAATGTTTATTCCACTATTATAGTCAATCCCAAGAACGATATGCTGAAAATGTACTTACTATTTCATTAACTAAAAACTAACACCGTTGATTAACTAAGCAACTGCCCTTTTTTCTCCTTGTAGAGTATGATTATATGATATGATATGATATACAAAATAGTAATATTGTACAAGGAATGGTTAACCACGTGCCAAAGGCATGTTCCTGTTTTTTCAATTTTCATATATACCTGATTCTGTGATCCAACTCTTGAAAATTATCACTACCCTCTCTGAGCTTAGCATGCTTCTTGCTGAAACCATTTTCAATTTATCATGAAGATCACCAGCTGCAGAGTTTTGGCTGCTATCTTGGCCTTGGTTCTGGTTCACTTTCTTCTATTCTCTTCATTCTGTCTCCACCACAGACAAAGCTTTTCAAGAGAGACAAGTCTTCCAGTGTCAAGGAAGCTGCTATCTTCATCTTCAACATCTTCAGCTTCTTTTTTCACAAGATTTGGTAAAATAAGTGGAAGCAGGAATCAGAACAGGAAAACTGTGGAGCCTAGTTTGAGGAAAGCACCACCCAGCATCCCAGATCCTACCCAGAACAAGTAGGACTGGACATTTCTATGGAGATCTCAGCAAGGAAATTTTCTGTGATTTGTTCTTCTTTTCTATTTTATATATTGATCTTTAGCTACATGTTATACTAATTCGCCAGATTCCAATCTTTTCTTGGTTTTTTGAGCTCTTGATTTTGCTTTAGAGAGAGCAGGACAGAGGAAGTGTACATAAGAAGTAGAATGAAATAAAAGTATATTCAAGTATTTTGCTTTGGATTGCCTTCATTTGATCACAATAGCCTAGATGTCAAATTTTGGTTTGGATCAAAGAAAATGTTTGAAGTTCATTTTTAGTTCTTTTTGACTTTTAGCTACATGTTATACCAATTCGCCAGATTCCAATCTTTTCTTGGTTTTTTAGCTCTTGATTTTACTAGAGAGAGAGAGAGAGAGCAGGACAGTGGAAGTGTACAAAAGAACTACTGAACTAGATTTAAATAAAATACACTCAAGGATTTTTCTTTGCAAAAGGCAGTTATTTGATCATAGAGGTGTTCAGTAGTAGACATTGACTAAACATATGACTAAAATAATTCTTATACATGAGAAGACAACTCTCACACCTAAGTTTTTTCGATCAAAGAAAATGCTTCAAGTTCATTTTTAGCACTTTCGATGATTGATACATGTTTATATCATGTTTATGCTTCTTTTTTCTTGGAATCAATTTTGACATTCAGAAACTACACCGAAGCAATAATTGTTGAATTGACTTTGGCTTCTTCACATAATTAACTTTGGCTTCAAAATCAATTATTGATGGATTTTTAAACATGCAGTGATATGATTGTTGCTTCTTCCATCCACTTCAGAATTGAAACCTAATTGTTGTTCTGCATTTTCTATGTCTGTATTTCCACCAGTTTCTTGAAACATGGTTATGGGATATGAGATCGTGCAGGTAGCAGTCACATGAACTACATAACTTTTATGAACATAAATTGCGCAAATCTAAGCTAGATGTTGGCTAGTGAAGATTCATGGTATTGATCAATGATGCCATGGTCAAGATGAGTCAAAAGAACAGATGGAAAAGTAAGTAGTGCACGTTTGGTTGTTGGCTAGTGAGTTGTTGGTACTTGGAACATCTTGCCATGCCATACACCTTTTAGGTACAGAGTTGCCTTTACAGCCAAAAAGATTGGAACCTCTTGGCGGTGAAGTGAAACATTGCTTGGATATGTAGAAAATGAGGTTGGCTTAACTAGTGTGTTTTGGAAATTCTTCTAGAATTAATTTTAAAGTCTGGAGAGAGCTTATGTGGTGAGTAGCTCTGATGCTAAAATTGATTTGGACTAAAAAGAAATTGATCCAAACATCTATTCATCAAATGGTAAAAATATGTGTGAATGTGAGGTAACTTGCACATGAGTATGTTTGAATAATGTGGTTCTTTTGGGAATTGGCTGGGGAGGCAGGAAGGGAAATCCTTTAGTTCCTCTTGCCCCCATTATCATGAATGAAGTTTCATCCTTTGAATATTGAGCACAGTGCAGTAATGGGATAAAAGTACTAAAGTAGGCAAAGTAAGCAATATTTTTTCTATGATTCCACATAATACGGTTTACTAATTTTTTTTATTTCCTATAGCGGAGTTTAGTTTTAGTCACTCATTGGATTAAAGTTGCATTTTAATCCTCACGATTAGAGACGTAGCGTGGTTTTAGTCATTACATGAGAGCTCCGAAGCCTCCGACCACTTTGTCATAATGTCATGTGTCCGACCAGAGCTTATGTGGCACTTCCACGTGTATAGCTGAGTCTGACATGACATCCAAGTGTAATTTTTAATTAAGATTTTATTTCTATGTTTATAATTAATAATTAAACAAAAAATATTAATTAAAAAACAAATTTACAAACATATCTTAATCTCAAATTTCAGAAACCCTAATCCCCCAAT
Organism: Lotus japonicus; assembly: GCF_012489685.1. NCBI lineage: Eukaryota > Viridiplantae > Streptophyta > Magnoliopsida > Fabales > Fabaceae > Lotus > Lotus japonicus. The sequence continues at coordinate 129,697,967 of NC_080041.1, read as the reverse complement.
TTGACACTGTTTGAAGAGTTAATCTCAGGACAGCAAAGAGACCACAAAATAATGAAAATGTATGCTTCACTTTTTTTTGGTCAAAAGCAATGCTACCCCTTTCTGTTCTAGTGAGTTATGAGTACTATAGTGTGCAGCCCAGCTGGGAAGTCCTAATTAAGCCTTTTTGGACTATAACTTTTGTATGGCCTGATATCCACACTGTGTTGACAACTAGTACTTGGACTGTCTCATGGTCAGACAGTCAGTGGTCCAAGAAGTGGCCTATCAAGTTTCATGTGAGGAATTGCATGTAGATGCAGCTTCAGCTCCACCACCTCATCAATTTGATCCTTTCAATTCCTAGAGAATCAAATCCCAAAGAGGTTCCATTCCACCCATTCACTTTTTTGTTCAAAAGAAGTTTCTATCTGGTAACAAGGAGACCAAAGGTACCGAATTTGGATCCATTAAAGCTTCCATATCTCTAGCTATAATAAAGCAGCTAAAGAAGTTTTGGAATAAAGGAAAATCTAGAGAAATTAAAGGCATCAATATTGATGCCTTACCTATCTATCTTCTTTTACTGTCCTAACAACCCTGTGAGAAAATAGTTTGATATGAGAAATTGAGAGTAATTAAGAAGATGTTCTAGCTTGCTATTTATGTAATTTTCACTGCAAATAGTTGAGATTTCTTAATATAACCCAGTCTAATAATGCATGCTTGAGCATATTCCGTTATGTGAATTCTTATTTAATTATACTTGGGGTGGTCCTAAGACAGTGGAAGCACAATTAAGATGGGTTAAGTACACAAATATTTGTATACTTACTAGTTTATGTTCATGATTACTTATCATATGTTTAATTATGCAGTTGCTTACAGAGTTATTCAAGATCCAACATTAATCAGACAGGACTTCCTGTATATTGACCCACATCTTAGACTCCTAGTCCACTATATCCTAAAATCAAATATATATACCCTTCAAATTAAATAATTAACTACTACAAATTTAAGGAATCCACTTGAGGATAAAAAAATCTTACCTTTTATTTTACTTGGAGAAAAATAAAAACGTTTAAGCTTAATTATTGGGATATTCAAACTATTGAACCAGAAACAGCTGGCTTATAAGTGATTCATGAACAAAGCATCTAAATAATGCAGTGAGAAGGAAGGATATGTCACACTTGGCTGACCTGGGAAAGTAACCAAAACTAATTGATATCCTAATTAGGACAAAAAGTATAAATCTTTGTCTTTGTTAAAGATTAAGTGCATCAGCACATGTAATCAATGACTTGTGCTCTTGTCATGGACATGTGCTCTTTTTTCAAGGCTATAAGACTTCAATTTTCCTCTTTTTCATAAGTTAAATGTATTTTTGAATTTCAATGGAAATTTACGATGATTTACGTTTGAGTTAATGTGTCAAAATCTTACTACTTCTTAATTAATGTTTTGGATTGCGTATTTTTCCATTTGCGCTTAAGAAAATGAGAATCTAAATAGATCTCCATGGTTTTAAATTGTGGTCTGCAACCGCAATTGTGGCCGCAACAACGTAAGAGGTTTTAGAGTTCGTGCATCGACATCACGTCAACAATTATGGTCGGTTATGTTAATTTTGCATTAAAAAAAAAACAATTACGTTCACATCAACTCGCATTTATCCACAATTTTGCGATTACATTCACAATTTAAAACCTTGATTATTCTAGTCAAGCGAAACAGAATACAATAAGTAGGATGGAAAGGATAACCATGGCATGATCTGATGACTCAGTACATCTGCAGGTTGCAGAAACTGTTGACAAGGTTATTGAATTAGTATATTAATTTACTTGTAAACATGGTCTTGGCTTTGAAAAGTACTAGATGTTGGATCTACCGCAATAACTATCTTCTCTGTTTGAAACAATGTCTAGCTGTCTGGTAGTGAGAGAGTGCGTGCATGCATCTTGATCGATGAACTTACCTACCTGATGGTGATGGGGACCAATATATCATTTTAAAATATCGCTATATGAATCTGAGTTAAGGTTAAGATTCTCTGTTATTATGAAACCAAGAACTAGTCTTTTCAGTTAGTGTATCTTCTACCTAGTGTGGTAGTACTGAAACTGAAAGCATATTCTGTACCTTTCCAATAATTTCTCACTTTCCCAGCTGAAGTTTCATCAAATATTTGCAAAAGTATCAATTCAAAGAGAAAAGAAAAATGAAGGGGTGGAGCCGTGGAGGGGTTGGAGCAGGTGAGTTGTTAGACTGAGTCCAAACTTTATTGAACTAGTACAGATACAAACAAAAATGGATACAAATTGAACTCTGCATAATCATGCTCGATAATTGTCTAATTGACATGAGCTTTTAACTGAAGATTCATGCAATCAGCAAGAGATATGGTATAGGAAGCTAAAAGCTTCAAGAGGCTACAAATATCATACTCTCCAAGAAATAATTAAGGAAGGGATATAATATGTTTGGATACTCGTTAGCGTCAGCACCAAGTACTAACCGACATTGGCATTCACTTTGAAGGAAAAGTAAACAAACTCTTCTTATGAATTGACATGAATGCGTTTTCATAATCTCAACATATGAAGCTATGTTTGGATATTCATTGGCACCGGTGAATACAAAACGTTAGGACTCACCTCGAGACAAAATGTGAATGAAACTCTTATGAATTGAGATGAAAGTTTGTTCACATTGTAAAGTCAATTGGTATACAAACACAAACACAGAATTGGAAACCTCATGTTTCTTTTTCATTCTTTTTGGCAGCAACTCTCACAACAAGCGAGTAACACCAAAAACCATTTAATAATGGATAAGATGCCATTGTCCACTTATTCAAGACTATATTTAGGATTCCAGAAGACAGGGCGCCGTATAAATTTGTATGGCTTGAATCTGAAGATCTTCCTAAATATAAAATAGGCACATAACAGAGGACTTAATTTTGGCTGATTATAATATTAACCACATATGGAAAACTAAGATTGATTTGATTAAAATGTAATCTCCATTGTCTATATATGATTATTACATGATTACAATTAGCTCTTTTCATGCATATTTTACCCTTTAATTTCTTTCTCTCTATCTATACATACATAGGAATAGAGGAATGTGTAACAATTTGATTCTGGGGATCACTTTTACATGGTTTTCTTATATATTGACAACTGATAAGTAGAGACGACGTGCGAAAGTTCTACTACAATTGATTAAGAAATCAGAATCAATTCTGGGAATTGTAACTTTTAGGTGTCAAAATTGATTCTGATGAATAAAAGTTGATCCAAACATACTATATATGATGAGAATGCTGAAAGGTGAGACCTACTTAATTTGAAACAACAATTTTCATCAAGATTAGATAAGACTGAATTAAAAGTTAAAACCATTATGACTATGTCAACAGAAGAATTGCAGAATTCCCCTTCTCATCCCACACCACACCATGTATACAACAATTCTTGAAACCCCCCTTGATCGTTTGAAAAGTTGGAATATAAAAGTAAAAGGCAACAAATAAAATCCACCCCATGGACAAGCTTGCTCTTCCCAAGTAACTAACCAACTGAATTTGAATGTGGGAAAGCACAACAACACAAGTGAGTGAGTGAGTAATGAACATTTCTGAAAAGAAACACTACCAAATCAACTTGAGAGCTTGTTAACTTCACATGCTTCTAGCCAGCCTTTCTTGAAACCTTCTATCAGATTCCTGCTTTTCCAACCTGAACTTCTCATGGCAATGGGCAATGAACATTTCAGCTAACATATCAATATTCTCATTCACCTCCTTCTCCTCCTTCACATCATCACCACCTTGAACCTTCTTCTCCTCAAGCCATCTCAGGTACCCTGCAAGCTCTGACTCTGAGTCAGGGCAATCCTCACCATCTTGTTGAGTAGTAGCATCAAACAACCCTTCATAAACCCGCTGGGGAACCGGCAGAACATGAGAGGATTTTGAAGAGCACCAATTGTAGTGAAGCCTGAAGGAACCAAAGATGATCTTGTTTCTCTTTTTCTGAGAAGGGTATAAAGGGAAGTGAATGGTTTGGTGGTTGTCCTTAAAAATCTCAACTATAACAGCCTTGAATTTGGAAAGTGCACGGATGATTCTGCACAAGTGGGAGACTACGAGGGTGTGAATGATTCTCTTAAGCTTCATTGAGCTTAAGGTTGAAGATGATGATGGTGATGATGATTTTACTGAGAAAATTTGAAGAGGGTACAACATTTTTTTTGTGGGGGCAAAAGGTAGATAGAAACTGAAATAGAGTTTGTGTGATTGTGTTTGGGAGTGAGTGTAAATTGGTCCATGGTCTCTGGTAGTTTATATGGGATGCCAAAGTTGTTGGATTACTAATTTACCCTTTGTCTTTTGGTTAATTTAAAGAAGTACCATGCACTTTTGTGGAAAAAATAGTCAAAATAATTGTACATTGTCATTGTTTGTTCTTTTTCTTTTGTGGATATGCAGGGGATAAGACCCGCTTCACAGTTTTAAATAAATTACTTGGTTGTTAGTTTCTGCAACTTCACGATTACTCAATTTGCTGCTTGTGTTTGTTAATGTTAATTATAGTTGTATAGTAGTGATTAAGAAGCTCGAGAAACGGTGATTGTGGCATAAGAATCGCCAGAATTATGAACCCAAGAGGATTATAGAATATGATACTTGGTGTGGGAGCTATTGTTTAATGTTTCATAACTGTAGTTTCCCTGACAATACTGTACAAGTGGTTTTTTTTATAGTTCAGAACCTTCGTCCAATTTTTGGAGCCAGAGATGATTTAAATTTAATGTAGAGATTCATATTTATATAGACATACGTCCCTGACAAAAGTAGGATAAGATAGATGAAAGAGAGAAAAAAAGTTTAGATGTAATATTTTACGTGTTGTGTCAAATTAAAGAGTGAGATAAGGAGAAAATTTGAGTCCATGAAAACTAGTAGAAATAGAGTTTTATAACTTACTCCATAGATTAGAATATTAGATCATAATTTTGTGTGGAAAAGTTTTATGTAACGCTAATTATCTATGAATTGAATTCACCTAGTGTCAATCATTATTATAAATTCACTTTTGCAGTAGTTTTTTATTCCATAAATTGTATTGACGGTCAAAACTCTCATAAATAGTGTTCAATAATAATTTTCATTATGTGATGGTGTTTATTGAGACTCTTTAAGTAAAGAAGTTAACTATTATTGTACGCTCATTTTTATAATGGTTTTGAGTTTTGACTATAACAATGTGTATTGACATGCAAAATCTCCCACAAATAGTGATTTGCATTGTGCGGTGGTGTGTATAAGAACTCTATTATTCATATAGCCTTTATCCAATAACTTAAATTTTGAGGATAAATGATTGTTTAATATGGTATCAGAGCCTCTATGACTAAGTGGTCAAGAGTTCGATCTCTTTCGCTTCCAATTCTTTTAATAAAATAAAGTTTATTTTCAGCACATGGTACATGGTAGTTGAATTTGTCCATTGTCCACGCTTCAAGCCCAAATGACTATTGCGTGAATGAACGTGTTAGAATATAATATGAAACCATTCATATGGCTCTTACCCAATAACTTAACATTTTGAGATAATTGGTTGTTTGACTCTCTTTAAGTAAAGAAGCTCGTATATATACTTTATAGTTTCTAATCTAGTTATCTTAATTAATTAGATACTTTACTTTAGATGAGTTTATTTAACACTTACCCTATGTTTTTTTAAGAACACTTACCCTATATGTTTGTTAGAGTAGAATTAGAGAATAGAGAAATCTAGAAGAGAAAGTTAAGGAGAGAAGCCTCATGATCACCCTCATTTGATAAGTGACAAGAGATAGGAGTAAGAGAACCACTTTTTGTGGTGCCTTCAAATGAAGAGAACGATGAGAGACTTGTGATTTTTTACCCAGTTTCTTATTTTTACCTCTCATACTCTATTTATTTATCAATATTTACATATTTTAGGTTAAAATATCATTTTATAAAAATAAAGTCCTTTTGTTTTTAATTCAACTAAAATAAAGGGAAAGAGAATTAACATAATTCTTTATCAAATTTTATTTTATCATACTAAACAACCTATAGGCTCTACTTATTTTCTAGAGCATCTCAAATGCAAGGTTCTTAGTTCTTATTTTTGAGTTAAGAACTAAGAACTTTACCATTGGAGGTGCTGACTAGGAGCTCTTAGTTCTTAAAAATAAGAACTCAGTTCTTATATAAGGAGTTTTACTTTTTTGAGTTCTTAGCTTAAAATATTAATTATTTCTTTCTCATCCAAATTACTTTATTACTTTATGAGGTTTGTTTTTTACTTTATGAAAATAAAAAGTATAAATAATGTGGTTGGTGAGACCAAATGAATAGTGGTAAGAACTAATAACTAAGAACTCATGGTTGGAGTAAAATTGCTTGAGAGTTGCTTAGGCACATGTGGCAATACAGGCCCACATGAATAATGCTAAGGACTAAGAGCATCTCCAATGGTAGTATCTAATGTTAAATACATACTCATATGAGTATCTATTACTATTGAATTACATATTCAATTCCAACATGACAAAGATGAGTATGTGAGAATAGATACTCCACACTAGACTTGAAATTTGAGCTTGTATTTATTACAAACACATACAATTAATTAAAACGGAGATAAATAATAAAATACACAAATGTGATGTTGATGGTGTGATTCACTATAGAAACTTTTAAGAGTTGTTGGGTTGAAGTAAAAAGTTAGTAAAATGGGGTAGATGAAGTAACATTATGGGAAATTGAAAAAATGATGTGTAGATATTTTAGTGAGTGTGATGAATGTAGATGCTCTAAAAAATAAGAACTAGCAGTGAAGATACTCTTAATCCTCTCTCTTATCCCTTCCATCCTATAAAACATAAGGATAAGTCAAAGTTAGAATACCTCACAAGAAATACATCTTTATTAATTTTTCTGGGTGTGCAAATAACACCCTATTAATTATGCGTAATTTTTCTTGCGTGATGTAGATATTTGCAAGGTAAGACTAGTTCTTTCGATCGGGGTTATTATGCATTAAGTCTCAAAACTCAAATCTTACTTAAAAGAAAATTAAACATATCAAACTTGAAACCAACCATTATATGCTATATATTATACGCAATTGGACACCTTAATTACCCATACCTTCATTTGAATTATATTGTTAAATGGGAGAAGAACGTGTGTCTTTGAATGACATAAGAAAGTGGGTGATTTCTAAAATAACAAAAATGGTTACTTTATTTATTTAATTGGAAAAAAAATTGATTATGTATTTATGTGCCCACGTCTTTCTTTCATATATGCTTCTAAAGGAGTGATTTTTTTCAAAGTAAAGTATGACATTCTAATTGCCGATACATTTTTTATTTTTCCCATTTCCTATTTTTATTTAAAAGAAAATTTAGTTAATATTTAAAAGCTATTTTTAGTTAATGGAAAACAAAAAAAAAATCATTTTTAGTAAAAATGAAAACTATTCAAAATATTGAGATGAAGAGCAGTGGTTGAGGAGGTTGGTGCGGCATTAATGGTGGTGATGGCGGCGGTGGTGATAGAGATTGGTGGTGGTGACGGTGGTAAAAGAGGTTAGTGGTGGTGGTAGTACAGTGACAACGTTGTTGACAGTTGGCGATGGTGGTAGAGGATGGTGGTAGTAATGGTGGCGGTAGCAACGATGGCAGTGTTGATGGCGGCGGTATTGGTGGTGATAGCGGAGGTTTTTATAGCGCAATCATAATTATTTTTAAAAAGTGGCAAAAATCAAATAACTAAATCAATAATTTTTAGGCCTATACCTGACTCTAGAGATGAAAAACCGGATGATATGTGAGCTCAATCAAAATACGTACAAATATGATGAGATCATGTTAATTTTAGGATGTTTTAAAAAATATTTCACTTTATGTGTGGAACGTGGATTATGTTGGCAAACGTACGCTATTTATGCTAATTAATACAAGATCGACTAACATATACACAAACGCTTTTCATGCAGATCGACATAATATGCTTATCAAAGGGGCGGGTACCTACCTAAATTATTTAATTAAATTATCCTATACACCATCAAAGTGGTGGCTGCCCATTGACGATCTGTACAAGTAATAATAATGATAAATGAAATAAACTCTTCTTAACTGATAAGCATGTATTTACTACGTAATTAACTCCGTGATATTAGACTTGTTAATTTGGTGCCATGCATGAAAAAGTAAAAAGTTAAAAGATGTTATGAATAAAGAGTAAGCAAGTAAATAAGAGAGGAGAATAGAGGAACAAGAGATAGAGAAATAGTGTGATGAGGATGCTCTGCTAGGTCAGACTCCCTTGAATTTATATTATTAGGTTTAGAGTGTTGAACAAATATACATGTGGGTCTGGCCCATGAACTCTTAACTATGATGGACATCCAAATATTCATAACACTCCCCCTTGGATGACCATCCCTTAAGAATGTGTTTCATTAAAACCTTACTAGGAAAAACCCGGTGTGGGATAAAAACCTAGTGAAGGAAAAATAGTACATCATTCTATAGTTCGTCTTTGTACATTGCCTCATTAAAAACCCTACCATGTAAAACCCAATGGGAAAAAAACACGGTTAAGGAAAAAAGAGTGCAATACATTTTAATTGAGATCTTTGAGCCGACAAACTCTCATATTCCGCACAAGCTTTTCAAATGTTGTAGTTGGAAGAGTCTTCGTAAATAAGTCTGTCAAATTATCACTTGAACGAATTTGTTGGATGTCTATGTCACCATTATTTTGTAGATCATGAGTGAAAAAAAGCTCCGGTGATATTTGCTTTGTCCATCTCCCATGATGTATCCTTCTTTTGATTGAGTAGTGCATATAGTATTATCTTCATATATAGTTGTTGGCGGCATCTTTCAAGAGGACAAATCACCAATATCAAGTACGCATTGAATCACGAATCTCAGCCAAACGTATTCTCGTCTTGCCTCATGTAATGCTAATATTCCTGCAAGGTTAGCTGAGGTGGCTATCATAGTTTCTTTCACAGATCTCCATGAAATGGTTGTTCGTCCACATGTAAACAAGTACCTGTTTGAGATATTTAGACAAATATCCAGCATCTGCATAACTAATTAGATTAAGCTTGGACATAAAGGGAAAAAATAAACTCATATCTAATGTGCCTTTAAGATAACGAAACACTTGTTTTCCATTCCAATGTCTTTGTGTAGGTGAAGAACTATATCTTGCTAATAAGTTAATAGCAAATGATATATCAAGTCGAGTATGACTGTAACACCCCGATTTCGGTGGCGTCACTTTAGTAACCAAAAGTAAACTTAATGCGGAAAAACGTGAAATTTTTTTTTTTTTGATAATAACTAAGACAAGACTGAATTAAATAAAACCCAACAATAACAAAATCAGAACTAATATACAATATATATAACAGCCTCCGCTGTAAGCAGCTAGCCACGTCACGAGTAAACCTCCAGTGACGGGTAATGAGAAAAGTTGCGCCCGTAGGCAAAATGTACAAACCAAATCTAAAGGTAAGTGTCCGCAACACTATCCCTCAAAACTGAGAATAAGCTGGCCCATCGGCCTGAAACAAGACCTCCTAAGTCCAACCAACTCTCTGTGATTCCCGTAAAGAAACCACACAAAAAGCTATAGGTGGGAAACTACCCTGTCCCGAATGAAACAAATAATGTTCAGAGCTAAGACTCTACTCCTACACTAATCCCATCTCGAGGAGCTCACACTAACACTCAATCCTACATGCTGGCATGATCGTCGTCCGAATTCGAAATCCAGAACGACCTAGTCTATGTACACCATCCGTCCTCCGCTCGCTATCGCGATGCGCTCCTGTTCCAACATCCCAACTCTAGTTTCCCCCGAAGGGTGAACCGTCGTGAACCAGTCCGCCAAAGACATCTGACAAAGGGCGTTTGTCCGCCAAAGCACACACAGAAGACGCGAGGGTCAACTCCAAAGAATTACATAAATAATAGCACCAATAGATATAGATAAAAGAATAGCCACTTAGGCTTATAGCTAGGGATAACATCCTAGGGTTGCATATTCCATAATGAACTTAACAGCAATAATAACAATTAACATGTTCCACATAGGATTAACAAATAACAATCACACTCGACAACTAAATCAGTATGCATGAATGCAGGATGATTAGTCAAACAACGTCTCCGACTCTCTCTCGACACGTCGCCCCGTGTTCTAGGTAAATTAAAGTCTCTAAAAGCTTACCCTAAGGTAAAGTCGATTCTGCGACAAAAGACACTTCTTCACATCCACATAGTAACTCATGATGATCTCCGGATCATCCGACTCATCTCAATTCGATGGTCACAACTGCTCAACAAGCAAAGAGTATCACATACTCGGAAACTCCCGGTTTCCCGGACTTATCCCCAGGATAGCCCAACAATTAGGCATGTCAAGTCGATCCAACCCCCTGGGTTGAACATACGGACTCGCACACGCAACAAATGACAACGCCAAGTCGGTTCACTCAAAAGAGTCGAACATACGGACATTGCGCGTGTCCAATGACTATCGCCGAATCGATCCAATCCATCGGATTGAACATACGGATCCGCGCGAGTCGAAAGGTTATCGCTGAATCGATCCAATCCCTCGGATTGAACATACGGATTCACGCGTGCCTGAGTGACTACCGCCGAATCGATCCAATCCATCGGATTGAATATACGGATTCGCGCGTGTCGAAAAGTTGTCGCTGAATCGATCCAATCCCTCGGATTGAACATACGGATTCATGCGAGTCGAAAGGTCATCGCTGAATCGATCCAATCCCTCAGATTGAACATACGGATTCACGCGAGCCTGAGTGACTACCGCCGAATCGATCCAATCCATCGGATTGAATATACGGATTCGCGCGTGTCGAAAAGTTGTCGTTGAATCGATCCAATCCCTCGGATTGAACATACGGATTCACGCGAGTCGAAAGGTCATCGCTGAATCGATCCAATCCCTCGGATTGAACATACGGATTCACGCGAGCCTGAGTGACTACCGCCGAATCGATCCAATCCATCGGATTGAATATACGGATTCGCGCGTGTCAACAATTATTGCCGAATCGGCCCAACCCGTCGGGTTTGGACATACGGATTCGCGCCGCAAAGTCGAAGATACGCCCAACAACATAGCTGCTCCAACAGCACAACCACAAAAGCTGCTCCAACAGCACCACAACATCTACATACTCGAAGCCCCTCAACTTTCTCAATGCTGGGATCCGACGACAATTCTCGTTTTCCAAAACTATGATCTGCATCCAAAACTTCCTTTCGAGTTTATTATCTTTATTTAAAGATTTAGAGGTTGTTTAATGCCTTATGAGTTTTCTTTTCAAAATAATATCCTTTTTAGTCTTATCGCAAATCCTATAAGTTCTCGGGATCTCCTAATCCCCAAATGACTCCAGAGAATGTCTCGATCCACAAACATCATAACAAGGCCCGAATCTCATTCGTCCTATCAAACTTTCTCAAAACTCTCAAAATAAAATCGGCATGACCTGCCCGCTATTCTCACCATTCAGAATCTCAGATCTCATTGCATAAGTATAAATAACTCAGCACAACCAATCAACATGTCATATATCAATATATTAAACAATAACCACATAACACTTAGCATACAAGGCATGCACCACACATCCTAAATTACCCAATTAGCACTTAGCATGTCATTCACTCATCAAAAACATACAGTAGATGCATCATCTACATTGTCAGCCGAAGCCTCAGAAAACATTTTCCAATCACACACAATTCCAGTGCATAAACAGTAAACAATGTCGAAACATCGACCCTAAGCATTAACTAGAGATTCAGTGAGAAGCCCTCACCTGAAGGTTCTCCAGCAAAAACTTCAAACTCTTCTTCACAAGCAAGGTGTTGATCCTCAGGAAATTCCTCAAAATCACCTCGAAACCTTGAAGCAGCAACTGATTAATCAACGATCAAGCAAGGATTGAACAAAATCTCTTCTCCTCCTCTCCTTAGCAAACTCGCGGCCTCCTTGGGTAGAAAATGGTGGAGTTTTGTGATTTCTTCTCACTTGCTTGCTATATATAGAAAATGGTAATTCGCGGGAAAATGAAAGTTTCGCGAATCTGATTTTTCCGGCATCATTCTCCATGAATTCTAAGATAGGTTTTGGCAAAGGAATTCCTAAGCTAAGAAGATGTCTCCTTGTATTTTTGGCAACTAATGCAAAGTCGGTGCAAAGTCGGTGTAAAACTATTTTACCCGATAAGTTGCTTTTTGCATCGAATGTCGGAATGGAAAACTTCCTTCTGAAGAAAGATTGAAATCATCAATAGAAATGGGTGTACGCGTGTAGAATAATCATTTGAAGCTCTGAATAGATAAAGTCTTCATTGTCGAGAAATTCTAGGGTTTTGAAATACCAGGGATTCGGTTTCGGCAAACTTCCGATGATTGGAATCGGACGTTCGTAGATTCTAGAGTTTCGCCTCGAAACGATTGTGATATATGGAAAAAGAGAAGTTCTAACATTTCTCTGAAGATTTTTGGAATTAACTTCCGTCGTGCCTAAAAGTGAAAATTAGCTATATACTAGGGTTTCTGACCTAGGTTTAAGCGTAAAACGTTCGTGCTATAACTTTTATCGATCATAATGCAATCCTTGAACTTTTCCTGAACTTTCTCCTTCATAATTATATTTCATTTAATAAACTTTCGTTCAGGTTTTCCTTCACATTACATCAACCCTAATCGTAAATGGAAATCTCTTCCACTTATTCTAAGCTTAAAATCTTGGGTCTTACAATGACTAGCAAGATACAATAATGCTTTGATAGCACTAAGATATAGTACTTCAGGATCAAGTAATTCTTCATTCTTTTCTCAAGGTCTAAAAGGATCTTTATTTACATTTAATGACCTTAAAATCAATAGAGTACACAGTGGACATGATTTGTCCATATAGAATCCTTTTAGTACCTTTGTAATATAAGTCCTTTGGTACATAAATACCTCATCCTTTAGATACTCAATGAATTATGATTTCTTCACACCTCATTTTGAGGTGGAAGGAGGTGGAGGAGGAGAGAGATAGGAATAAAAGAAAAAGTATGAGAGAGAAAGTATGAGATGTGATAGATGATAAGAGGAGAGAGGTAGAAACAAAAATAAGTGGAAATGAAGTGTTTAAAAGATGAGGTGTGTATATATCATTACTCATACTCAATTTATAAGGCTAGACAAAAGTTTCATTCTCAACTCTTTTATCTCAAATTCTTTCTTTAGCAAATCTACAGCTTTTGTGAGCTCTTCTAGAGTCTCAATAAATCATTGTCATAAACATTAATTATGACATAAACAATCTCATATCTCATCATAAATATGCATGAGTTTGTTGGATCATTTTGTGACCGTCCTTAAGAAAATAATCATCTAGATTGCCTCAATCTAGTAATTTGTTCATTGTTGAGAACATGAATTGTGTGCTTTAGGCATCTTACAATCTTCAAGGAGTTTTATAGAGATATCAATCTCAAGTGAGCCATACCAATAAGTTGTAACTCCAAGTATCCACCACAATTGTCACTTGTTTGTCTTAAATATGACAATATTATTTCACTTTACTACAAAGACTCTTTAAGCCTTATCGTCTTTATACCTTTAGGGTATAGATATGAGGTTCAAAGACCCTTAAATTCAGCAAATGAATTACTTCTTTCTATTTATGGCCAATCACACCCATTCATTTTCGGGTTCAAGATTCTCGCACATATTTCTAATATTGAGCGCTACTTCATCATGTCGACAATTCTTCATGTTCTTGGTTCCTTGTGTTAACTTTTAGAGACATAATCATATGAGATCTATTAAATAAATAATTACAGGTACCTGAACCTCTTCAGGAGGAATACACATTTTTGTAGTCTCTACACTTTTCAAGATAGTTTGCCTCCTCAACAAGACCATCATCCTTCTCTAGGATATATATTTTTGAACCAAGTTTTAGGCATGCCTTAACCTAATAATAATGACAAATTTTCCAACTGGGATATCAAGTTAGAGAAGGGTATTTGCAAAATATAAGGAATTTAATAATTCCTTTTAGGTCAGAGAATGCATCTTTTGAACTTCTAGTTCATAGTGCGAGTATACATATGCATTCTTTACAAATTTTCAGAGCTGCTTAATTTCCTCTCCCCCCAATGCTGAGAAACAACAAGTAAGATATAAAATATATATCGGTACTGGTTCAAATTGATTACATAATCTCAGCTTTCCTCGTGGTCCCACCTTAGTGTGTTGTTGTGGAGCGATTCAAAATATATAACGCACATTAAAAATTCTTAGATGAGAGATATTAGGTTCCTGACCATGAACCGATTGCAATGGAGAGAATTCTAATGAATTGTTGGCTTGATGCGTGTCAATGCTGCTAATTGCAATATCACATGTCCATAAATAAGGATATTTGTTCTCATATGTAATTGTCTAGCTATAAATATGAGGCATTTAATTAAACAAATCAGCTAGATAATTTGAATACGAACATGTGCAACTAGATATTCAAAATCATGTCATTTACCAACTTGATCAAGGTTGGAATTTTCACTCTATCAATATTGAGAGTTGATGACATATATTTGGTCATTTAGTCGATGCATCGATAAATTTATGAAATACTTAAATGACCCATAAAAAGAGTGAATACGTGCACATGTATCGCATCTAATATACTCAAGAGTATGCGGGATTCAAACCCATATATTTTACCAATTATTAATTGGTAATGAGAACAAGATATAAGAATTCATTATATTGAAGAATCTTTAGGTTCTTCGATGGGTACTCATATGGATTCATATACTTTCGCATCATAAGACTCGGGATGGTCTAACCGGTCATGCATGCCAATCACATTCAATTTGTTCCATATATAGAACTTTATCATTCAAAATAATACTTCAATGTTTGAAGTAAAATTTTCTGGCATTTTAAATCCTTCAAGGATTTTCATATTTTCAACTCATAGTTTATCGTTACATCAATTAGATGTAAATAAAGTCCTTCAAGACTTTCAAATTAATAAGGAATATGTGTACATGACAATTGTGTCACAAGATGAGTATTACATCTCATAATTTCCTTTAACTCATATCCATCGCATGGAAAACGCAATAGGTTTGACATATTTACATGTCTGGATTACTACCGATCCAAGCAATATCTAACAACAGTTTTTATATTGCTCCTTATCTTTCTATACTTTGATACCAATTTAGGGGAAGATAAAGGGAGCAGAAAGCATGAGATCATGCGCCAATGTGAGACTTTAACTCACACTTCAATTCTCAACATTCTCCCCCTAAGTGTGAGTCACAACCATATTATTATGCTCCCCCTCAACAAACTATTAGCAATTGCACTGCAATTCGCTTCATCACCGTGTCAATAGAACATGTTGTCTGACCACCACATTGTGTCAAGAAGACTTTCGATATGAGGAGTCATTATCATGGTCACATCAACCATTAATTCAAATACCATTTTTAGGATTGCAACCGCATCTGGGGTTGTTTCTTCAAAAGAAAATATAAGTTGATCAATAGATCTTTTCAAGAGAGTCAATGATCCATTTTAAGATATTGCTTTGAAATTTCATAGGCTTCTTCTAGAGAGCCACCACAAAAGTTTCATTTCATGAAACTATATCATATATGTCATTGGATGTCCTTCAGGGACATTTAACCATGCGTTGATCTAAATGATCACAACTTTTGTCATGTTTGTTGAAATATTCACTTCAGGGAATATCTCAATCCTTCCTTAATATAGCTACTTCTGTAGCTTACATGATAGACATATCTTCCAATCAACTTGATCATTTATAATGATAACGATATAGTTCTTCATGAACTATAATGTATTGATAAAAGACTATAAGATCTTCCTCTTTTGTTTATTTCAAACAACTAAGTATGTTTAAATATTCTTTTATGATACAAGAAGGAAGTCCAAATACATGTAAATAAATTTATTTATCATAAATAACTAAAAGAATTTTATGACAAACTCATAGAATTATTCCTAAATATATTTTCTTCATGATCTCATGAATATTTATACGAATTAAAAAAAATTATTTAAGATTTAATAAATATTTACATACTAATTAAAAACAGAGCACATCCGTGTGCAAAAGTTTCCACAAATACTCAAAATTTATAACTACCTTCCCATTGTAACTTTTTCGAGAATCATTAAATCAATCTTCAGATTTAGTATTTTTGTTTTCACTAAATATATATCATGAATAAATAAAGAATCACTTATAATTAAAGTTAATAAATTTAAAATTTACAGATATCTTAATTGTTATATGCAGATAATAAAAACCATGACATATTATCAAAATAACAACCGTGCGGTATAAAAATTAATTTAACAAATTTTTTTTTCGTAACAATTCTCAATCCAAAATTATCTATTTAATATAGAAATATATAATGGATTTATGTAACAAATCATATAAAAAGAAGTCAATTCAATAAAGAGATAAATTCAATTTAAATATGGTATATATATTTTATGACTCTTTTCTTGATCTCTTCCCGTTATGATATATCTCGTGACTTTTCTTTATCTCTTCCACTTCTGGTGGAAAGATTCAATAATATTTCATTCACGTCAAGGAATGCAGAATGATCAATATTCCATTCACGTCAATATATCTCATATAAATTTCTAATTCTTCATGAACTGTTCTTTGTGTATTCATGCTATGGTACTTCTGGACTCATAGCTCAAAGAGAATATATCTCAATACAATTCGGATATGATCTTTATGAATCTTCAAGATTCATATTTTAGATAATCAATTACGGTATTTCCAGACTCGTAGGTTATGAATCTTCAGGATTCATATATTTTTTCTATGAATCTTCATGATTCATTCAAAATAATTCAATTACAATGCTTCTGGACTGTAAGGCTATGAATCTTCTTGATTCATGCAAAATAATTCAATTACAGTACTTCTGGACTGTGAGGCTATGAATCTTCTTGATTCATGCTTATTACTATGGTACTTATGTACTCATAGATAAATGATTCGAAGAAGAAGGAGAAGGAAGAAGAAGAAGAAAAAATTAAAAATTATAACCTTCCGCATGGATGTGGTACTTACTCTGGAAGTGATACTTACTCTTTCACTTAGAAATTATGGAGAGACTATGGTGCTGATAACGTGTTATAAATAAAGAGTAAGCAAGTAAATAAGAGAGGAGAATAGAGGAACAAGAGATAGAGAAATAGTGTGATGAGGATGCTCTGCTAGGTGCAGACTCCCTTGAATTTATATTATTAGGTTTAGAGTGTTGAACAAGTATACATGTGGGCCTGGCCCATGAACTCTTAACTATGATGGGCATCCAAATATTCATAACAAAAGATTTTTTTTTATAGGCAAATGTATGTCTGTTGTTACTAAATTAGTCTTTCTTAGGGTTTAAACTCATCTCTTTACCCTCCTAATCTCTTATGTCTTCTAGCTCTTACCACATGAGCTAATCATCGGAGACAAATAAAAACATTTAAAGAACTAATTAGATTGGTAATAGCAAAACATTAAGAAAAAAGATAAATTTCTATGCACTAACAGTATAAAAAGTTTTACACATTCATTCAATCACATCCTTTCATTTCCTATTTTAAATATTATTAAATTTAAAATTAATTATGAACTAATAAAATGGAGGGTTGTGATTGAATGATTGTGCAAAACTTATTTACACCGTTAGTGTATAGAAATTAATCTCTTAAGGAAATATTAAGAACATAATTTTCACTAGCACTCGGATCCCTACTTGAAGTTCATTTCTGGATCTGACTTTCGATAATGAGGATCATAATCTCTATGACTCACACAAGCCTACTCAACGGATATTCTCATAAGTAAACGCCGGTTAGCATCACAACGAATAAAAAAATGACTAGACTGCATGTGAATTCGTAAATTTGAGGAGCATGCCGCAACACAACAAAAGGATGGCCCCCTACGCCCATTCATGTATCTCTTTGGTCAGCCTCTGATTTTAGCTATGTAAGACCCTAGACTTACCTATGTAATGCTTAAGTGATAGATTGAATAAAATGAGACTTTTGGCTAAGTTTGAGTTTTGACAGATTACGCCTGTCAACTTGTGTGAATTTTTAGAGGGTATTAACGACCTCATTTGGGAAACCTTCCTTCATGAGAGTTGTAGCCCTTTAAGTGTAGAAAATTCTCGAAGTGGAATCAGGTCATTCCGACCCCTGTAGCTCGAGATAATCTAATTTTACCGAGTGTGGTTCTGGCAGTAAAGTGCCAGCGAATTAATTTGTGCATTTTTATTTTAATTCCGAATTTGGTCAGGTTATTTAATTAAAAAGAGTAGGTTTTTAATTAAATAAGACCTGGTTAGGGTTTTTAAATAATTGGGTCAAAGGTGATGAGATTTGGGCTTGAAAAGGGAAAACCAAACCCTAGCCCACTTGTGGTTTGCATGAGATTAAGGGGAAAACCCTATTTTCTTTCCCTCATTCAGAATAGAAACTGCACCCCATCTCTTCACGTGAAAAACCAGAGAGAGAACAGTGAGAGAACTCGAGAGAGCAAGGGGGGAGGTCGCCGCTCAAGCCGCCACCACCGCTGGGACGCCGTCGTACACGCGAGAGAGAGCTTTGCGAGAGGGAGAGAGAAATCGCGAGGGAGAAGGAAGGTGAAGGGGACTTGGACTGCAAGAGATTGTTCTTCCAAACTTCATTCTCTTCTCTTTTCAGATCAAGAATCAAGGTAAGGGCTGGTCCTAGGATTGGGTAGGTCGTTAGGGAATTGTTGCCATGATTTGTTGTGAAAAGTTTTGTTGTTGGAGGGTTTTGCATGAGGGTTTGGTTATGGGATAACTTGCTGGATTTTTATGATCATGATGCTTGCTGGATTTTACCATGAGATACCATGTGTTATTGTTTCACTATTTGCTATTCTTGCCTTAGACCTTGATGCTTTGTGAAGATCCCATGCAATACTTGCTAAGTTTGACATGAAATTTATTTGTCCAACGTGATGATTGAGATGTGTTAGGTTCTGAAATCTTTTCATAGGGTGATTCCACATGAATATATGACGTTTTGTTGCTGGAAAATGGCTTTGAAACTTTGCACTTGCATCTTCAAAATTTTAATTTAGGGCAGAAGTGACCCTTCCAGTTTTCTGTACTGGACAGCGGACTTCATGGCCCGATATCACCTATTTCTAGTCTTCAGATGAAAACGTGGTAAACTAGGAAGTTATAGATCTTCGAATTAGCTTTCTAGGCGTATAAAGAACAAAATTTTTGGTTTAGTAATGAGGCCTGGAGATCGGTTTTAGTGACTGATACGCCTGCTGTTTTCCCTGCACCGGACAGCGAGCTTCAGAGCCTAATATCACCAAGTTTTGTGTTTCAAAAGGAAAAGTGTTAAACTAGAAAGTGGTAGATTTTCGAAATAGATTTCTAGGCATGTATAGTATGTCATATTCGGTTGAGAATTGAGTTCGGGTGATCGTCGTTAGTGATCGCTGTTCCTGCTATTTTTTTTTTAGAAAATGAATATGACAGTTGTTTCATAAAACTTGAATCTACTAGTTTTTGGGTTGGATGTTTTCTGAATTTGGAATATCTAATTTACTTGTTTGGTATTGATGAATTTTGTTACTGGCTGGATTATTCTGTAAAAAAAAAAGGTCGCTCATCCAGCTGTAATTCCTTTTGGTGCTGTGGTAAGTTGCATTACCCGCTGTTGAAAATGTCAAGACTCTAGGTTGACTATTAGAGCCCTAACAAAGAGAAATGAGAACTTAATCGCTTGCAAGTAAAATGTGAATAATTGGACATAGGTCTAGTGAAGACTATGGGCCATGAGAACGATGGTACCGTTAGAGACAAACGGTTACTTGCACGCGAGGGTGTTTTGTGGGTTGTACGGTGTGTCCCCACGTGATTTGGTTGACTGCAGTCACCTTGTGATTCTGTGGACGGACGGTGTGTCCGGCGGACGGTGTGTCCCCCCACATGAATGATGGTTGTACGGTGTGTCCCCTCCGAGAATTGTTCATCTGCGGATGATCGTGAATATGGCCATTGGTGTTGAGGTGGTTGTGTGAATGGTGAGGTCGCTAGCCTAACTGAACTTAGGTGACTGACTGAGATATAACTTAAAAATTATGCTTATTATACCTTGTTATTTATGAGAGTACATGTATGTGTGAATGTTTTTATGAGAATATGAGACCTGACCCTTGCGCTACTTGTTTATGTGTTTATTTGGGGGGGGGGGGTAGATGGTCATGAAGATAACGGCGACGACTCATTCTTGGAAGCTGATACTCTGTGACGAGCCACTACCGGATGACGACTACCCTTCAAATAAAGAGGAAGAAGATAAAGAGAAAGAGGCCAAGGATTTGGGTTGGGTTGAGAGACATCCATTTTCTCTTTGGGTTGAGAGTACCGAGTTCGGGAAGCATTGAACAATTATTTTGTTTTCATTTGGATAATTAAAGTTGATGTAATTTACCTTGGTTTTAGACGTATGTTTCGTACGTATTTTATTTAATTCAAAAGTTTTGAGATGACGTTTACTTCCGCGAGATTTGTAAAGGTTAATCTTTCAAGAGTTTCGCAATTAATGAATCTTTTATCATTAATTAAAGGTTAATTAATTAATCGGCGAAAATTCTTTGAGAAAATACACGTGATCGGTTACTGTGTGACACTCGAGAATTCGGGGCGTTCAAGCTATGTCACCAGTGCAGTCTTCAACTGATCGTTCGTATCAGATCTCAGGTTCTCTATTTATTCAGAATTTCTTTAATAAAATTAATTTAAGTGAATAGTTGTGTAAATAATTGAATTTTTGAGTTATTGTTAGGCTTTCTAATGAGATGAACCAATTTGTGATTACTTTTACATTGGACATATGTTAAGAGTATAAGTGTTTTCAACGTCATCCACATAGCTTTACTACAAAACTTTAAGGTAAAAACAATGAGTGAGTGAATCCTTACACTTAATTATAAATTGTTCAACCATTACTTATTCATCTAATGCGAGCTTTTGTACTCACATCACACATGTATAATTGAGCTCCATCATAAACGACTAATGTTTCTAACACATTTTTATAAAAAGAGGTTGTCTAAAGGGACCCCACAGTACTAGTGGATTAATTAGATTTTTAAAATATAATTTTTATGTGCTAAAATTAATTTACAAATATATTTTTTTTAAAATTTGTGGAACTCATATTTTTCTTCATTACAAAAAGATCTATTTTCAAAAGGAAGAAATGATACTTAGCTTATAAGTGTTAGTATTGGAGTCAACACAAACATGATTTTACACATCTTTAAATATCACTAGAGAAAATAGAGTCTATCATATTGAGTTTAACCTGAATAAAAAAAGTATGAATTTGACACACATTAGTTTCAGTGTGAATCCAACATTAAGTTCAACACAAATAGAACGCGGATGTGAGCGAGGAATTAAAGTTTTTAAAGCAAAGACCATACGTGTACTGTATTTTTCTAAACATTTTGCTGCCATAAGATTATCCTTTGCTGCCTTGCCGACTCAAGAAACAGGATTATCTCAAATCTATATGGAAATCGACCTCTCCAATTGATATCATTCATCTTTTTCTTACATTTGTTCTTTCAGTGAAATAGTCCTCCCTGATCTTCAATTGGTTGGATTTGAAGTAGACATACGTTAAATTACGTGCACTCAATTATTAGCTTAAAAAACCAGATACGAGACTTTGTGTCCTGCGATGAAAGGGACTATATATCATCTGTGCATGTAGAATAATGTTACTCGTGTATAATTTTCTACTGTTACTTTATTATTCACATAATTTTCTATTGATTGTACATTTAATTTAGTCTCACTTGAACTAAACTATCCAAGTGTCTTCTTCTGACATTAGCCAAGTGAGAAGAGAATCATAGAACATTTGCAAAGGAAATAAAACAGAGCTAGGCCTAACCAACTTTATCAGTAATTTTGGACTAAAAGATACATTTAGTCGACTTCGTATAGATAAGAATACTTCACCTTTCCTTTAATTTATTCCTTAAGCATCACCTGTCACTGTCACTGTCACTGTCAAGGAAACTCTCATGCAATTCAGCATTTCAACTTTTGTTTTTCTCAGGAAATCATCATTTCCCCCCCTTTTGATTTAATTTTTCCCCCTTGTGTGTGTTCGGTCGTGTGGAAAACTTGTCTATGTTCTTTAGGAGGAGAGTAACTCAGTTTACAAGAATCTTCATGTAAAAGCAGAGTAGCTAGTACCAAGCCTACAGATGATTCCTAGCTATAGCAAATTAATCTGCTGGGAAAGCAGAAAAAAATCAGACATAAAGGCCTTATGAGTTAAAGGGTACATAGGAATGGGTTTTAAATTGGGTGAGCCCTGGCCGCGGTTACCGTTGAACCATTGTTACAAAGGCGTAATAAAATATGAAATCTGTAGTGGTGCCGCAGGTACAGCTGCGTTGCGAAATTGTGGAAAAATACAGGTTGAGACGACTGCAATGTAGCAATGCTCGTGCAGGGACTTTGAAATCCCTTTATATTATCGTGAGTGCAATTGCAAACCGGAATTAATTAAAACCTTAATAGTAAAATTTGCCACATATCTCTAAGTAAGTCATAGTATTGATCCTTCTTTCAAAAAAAGTCATAGTATTGATCCTTAACGACTTCTTCATTGGAACACGTCCCCAAATTAAGAAAAAAAAGTTGTTAAAAGAGAATTTTTTTTAGGTATTTTTTTATATATCATCTTAATGTTGACAATCATGAGACTAAACTTGTCGACCAATGCTTTGTGACATGATGTAAGTAAGTTTCTCGCAACAAGTCATTCTCCCTGCAAACCTCTCAGGTATCAAACGTACAACTAAATGCTTAAAAAATTTAACTAATTAAACTTGTTGGAACTAAAGAGCAAATAGAATCGAAAAAGCTTATTTTTCATCAAACAAATGAGTAGATGATATCATGATGCAAACATGTGAAAATGTAATTGAACAAGTCAACTGCAATATTGTCCAGCGGTCGGGTACAGGCGGGTTCGGGCCAATATTGTCAGATCCGATCGGTTTAAACAACCAAACAAGCAAAATCGCCACCGTCCGGCCAGTATGATCGGATTTATCGGGTTCGGTCTTGTCGGGTCTCGGGCGTATACGGTCGGTTGCTCGGTTGAGAGAGAAAAAAAAGAGTATAGAACAGAGGGCACAGAGGAGAAACACATGAATTTTTCATTGATATTTTGCATTACAATAACAAAGAAACCTCAATACAACAAATAGAAGAGGAAAATCAACAGAAAAATCGCATGGAAGGGTTCACACTTGCAGATCAAGCACCTTCGACCTTGATGAGACCGATCTGAGCGCCGCTGTAGATGGAGAGGCTGCAGAACTCCGGATTCGACCTCGTAGGTTCTATTTTGACAAGAAGAAGAGAACATCAACGGTGTCTATGTCAACAACGGGGTGAAGAGAAGAGGAGAGAAGAGAATGACTGAGAGGTTATCTATGAGAGGGGAAGAGAAGAGACATGGCGGTGGTGGTGGCGGTTGGGTGGGGTGGGGTGGTGGCGGCTAGGGAAGGGCAGGCTGATGCAAAGTGGCGGCTAGGGTTTCTGAAGATGAGAAGGGAAAAGTGATGGAGGCTAGGGTTAAATGAAAGTTGGTGAGGGTTAAGTGTTGTTTAAATGGGCCGGGTTTCAATTTTTTTTTTTCCCCAGACCTCTCTCTTTCTCACTCAAACTTGGCTGGGCTAGGCTGCAGTTTTTTTTTTAAAACTACTTCGGTCGGTTCGGTCGGTTTTGAGCCCAAACCGAAACCGACCGAACCAAACCACAATAAACCGGTTTTTTTCAACCGAGTGACCCGAAAACCGGCCCGTTTTCATGAAAATTGGCTCGGTTTAGCCGGGTCCGGTTCGGGCCGGTTCACCCTGGACAGGCCTAGAGGAGAGTAACTCAGTTTACAAGAATCTTCATGTAAAAGCAGAGTAGCTAGTACCAAGCCTACAAATGATTCCTAGCTATAGCAAATTAATCTGCTGGGAAAGCAGAAAAAAATCAGACATAAAGGCCTTATGAGTTAAAGGGTACATAGGAATGGGTTTTAAATTGGGTGAGCCCTGGCCGCGGTTACCGTTGAACCATTGTTACAAAGGCGTAATAAAATATGAAATCTGTAGTGGTGCCGCAGGTACGGCTGCGTTGCGAAATTGTGGAAAAATACAGGTTGAGACGACTGCAATGTAGCAATGCCCGTACGTGCAGGGACTTTGAAATACCTTTATATTATCGTGAGTGCAATTGCAGACCGGAATTAATTAAAACCTTAATAGTAAAATTTGCCACATATCTCTGAGTAAGTCATAGTATTGATCCTTCTTTCAAAAAAAGTCATAGTATTGATCCTTAACGACTTCTTCATTGGAACACGTCCCCAAATTAAGAAAAAAAAGTTGTTAAAGAGAAATTTTTTTAGGTATTTTTTTATATATCATCTTAATGTTGACAATCATGAGACTAAACTTGTCGACCAATGCTTTGTGACATGAAGTAATTAAGTTTCTCGCAACAAATCATTCTCCCTGCAAACCTGCCTCTCAGGTATCAAACGTACGACTAAATGCTTAAAAAATTCAACTAATTAAACTTGTTGGAACTAAAGAGCAGATAGAGTCGAAAAAGCTTATTTTTCATCAAACAAATGAGTAGATGATATCATGATGCAAACATGTGAAAATGTAATTGAACAAGTCAACTGCAATATTGACTTGCGTAATGCTTGCCCTTTCTCTTTCAATTAAGGCCACGGATCCACATAACTTTATTTTGTTTAGTAATGATGAAGTATACGTAATTGCCTTTTATATACACCCAGTATCACTCTTTAGCTATCAGTTCTTGTGAGATCATTCACTCATGTTGCTGAAATTGCTAAACTGCTTATAATCATTGACAATCTCAATGTTTTGGTGATCAAGGATGATTTGTCCATGCCTATAAAAATAAAACTCGACGTGCAGGGGTAATCAAAATGCCATGTCATTTTTATTTCTTACAATCATCAATTCATCATCATCATTATTATTATTTTCATTTTGAGCATGAGTGATTTAAATACGACCAATCACATTAAAATAAAAAAAATCTGAGGCCCGTTTGGTGCGACGTATAGTATAAGGCCTGATAGTATAAGACCTGATAGTATTAGGCCTGATAGTATAAGCCCTGATAACTTTCTTATACTATCCAGCGTTTGGCCATACTCTGTATAATTTACCATATCGTTTAAGTTAATGCAATTTTATGTTTAATGAAGTATTGAATAATGATATATAATAAAAACCAAATATGGATGTGATTATAACGGTGGTGGCGGTGGTGATGGAAGTGATGGTAGGTTGGTGGTGGTGGTGGCAATGGTGGTAGGTTGGTGTTGGTGGCAGTGGAGATAGGTTGGTTGTGGTGGTGGCAGCGATGGTGGTTGTGGTGGTGGCGATGATAGAGTGGTGGGGGTGGTGGTGGTGGTAAGGCGATGGCGGCTACGGTGGAGGGTGGAGGCAATGGTGGTGGTGGTGGTGGTGGTTGTGGTGTCGGTGGTGGCAATAGAGTGGTGACGACGATTATGGTGGTTGTGGTGTCGGTGGTGGCGGTGGCGGTGGCGGTAGCGGCAACACTGGTGGTGGCGGTGGTGGTGGCGGTGGTGGCAGCGATGGTGGTTGTGGTGTTGACGACGATAGGGTGGTGGTGGGGGTAAGGCGGTGGCGGCGACGGTGGAGGGTGGAGGCAATGGTGGTGGTGGTGGCAATAGGGTGGTGGTTGTGGTGTCGGTGGTGGCAGTGGTGGCAATAGAGTGGTGGCGGCGATTATGGTGGTGGTGGCGATATGGTTGTGGTGGCGGCGATTATGGTGGTGGTGGCGGTAGGGCGGCGGTGGTGGTGGTGGCGGCAACACTTGTGGTGACGGTAAGGCGGTGGTGGCGGCGGCGACAGTGATCGGGTGGTGGCGACAACACCGGTGGCGGCGGTGGTGCCAATGATGGTGTAAGTTGGCAGCAATGGAGGGTGGTGGTGATGGCGACTTATACGTCACAACCTTATGATGCCTTATCCATCATTCACATGATGGATTAAATAATACGTCATTTTAACGTATAATGAGATTTTGATGGATAAGCTTATACAATACAATGTCATCACCAAACAATGGATAAAATCATAATGTATTGTATAAGCTTATACTATCATGCCTAATACGGCGTGTCAAACGAGCCCTGAAAATTATATAGTATGTGTATTCTCTCTCTTATTCTTTATGAATTATTTCGTTTTTTCTAAAATTGACTCTAAAAATTGCATCAACAATCTATTCCATTTTTCTATTCTTTATCTTCTTCACAGCATCCCTTGCTCTTCACAAAATTGGATGGAACGAATTAAGGAAAAGAATGAGCAAGGGAATGAAGGGATGTTGTAAATAAGAAAAATAGAAAGATGAAATAGGTTATTTGATGCAGATTTCAGCATCAATTTAACGAAGAAGAAAGAGAAAGAATCCATAAAAGAAGAGAGAATACACATGCTAAGTAATTTACAGTTTTTATTTGTTATTCTTATTTTAATTTGATGTAACAATATGTTTGGTCATGTTAAAATGTGATGTGTTAGATGTGTGCTCACCTAAAATTACACTTTAATAACTTATCATTTTTTTACTTAGGACAATTTTAACCGTCAGTGCCATATTTTTTTTTTTTGTCAAATGTGTTTAGATTAAGCATCCAAATGAGTTGTCAAACGACACTTACATCATGTGGGACAAAGTCCCAAAAAGTGATTATGCAATGCACAAAGATAAGAAAATGAAGCGCACATGCTCACTCTAGTTTGTTTTTGGTCAATGGATAATGTTTTATTCAAAGTGGGTCAAAGCCCAGAAAGGTGGCTGGGCCACAGTACATTCAACCATATTCACAGGGCCCCAACTTAAATGTAAAACAGTTAATGGGTCTGTTGGTTGAAGAGAGAAATACACAATTTGACCAAAAAAAAAAAGAGAGAAATACAAAAAAAGAATGAAAACAGTGTAGAAAATTACAAGCATCACTCTAAGTGTAAAACATGAAATTGGTCAAATTGACTCATGACCAGGAGCCCACCCAGAATGCCCTATCTTAGCCCATAATTTTGTAACCCACTTTAAGTAGAGGTGTTTTCAGATTAGAGCCATACAACACATGAGTTAAGACATGACTAGCACTTGGGCTAAGCCCAATCTCCATTTTCTATTTATTTACATAAATTTCTACAATAATCTACTTTAAAACTAAAATTTCAATTGACCAAAAAAAAGAAAACTAAACTTTCATTTATACCATCATTTCTCTCTCTCTCTCTTCTTTCATATATTGCTCTTTGCTAGAGCATAACTAGGTAAAAGTGTAAAACAAATGAATGATCTCCACGAAAGGAAAGTTTTTGTATGATAAGCAATGTTTTAAAAATTGTACACGTCATTGAACTGGTTGAGACATTGATTTAAGGTTCAATTGGTCAACCGTGTGTGTAATCAATTAAATATTATTTTTAAAATTTTTATATTTTTTTTTTGGTCAATTAAAATTTTTATATAAACATTTTAGTTTTTTCTCCAACAATACAACATGATATCTATAACCTCCCAACATTAAAAAGTTAAAAGCCCAACAACAAAAAATTACAGTCCAATTACTACTTTTAAGCTACGCATCCTTTGACAAAAAAAAGCTACCATCTTTTGAATACACAAAAACATAATAGTGTATATGGGCACAACTATAAATTCGGTAGAGTCGAAGAGTTGTTGGTATGAGAGTTATTTAAAATTGAAGACAAAAGCTTATCCGCTTAAAAGTCAACAAGGTCTCTTTTTTCTATTTTGGAGCTTCTAGGGGCCTATAATTTGTACGATCCTTAGGTTTTTACATCATGCTTTAGCTGATGTTTTAGCTTAGTTGTTTGAGTGTGCATGCTTGCTTTTGATTGCTTATGTAATGCATTGCGTTATCACTCATTAAGATGCATTCTCACATATTGTCGTTAGACAATTCTTTAGGTTTTGAATGAATTATAAACCTTAAAAAAAAAACTACTTTAATACATCAGTTGTTTGAGTGTGCATGGTTTTTTACTTTTTTTCACCCAAAAAAACATTAGTTTTAATGTTATTATAAATAAGATGGTGATTAGTCAAATGAATGTTTCTCAAGTCATTTCTCAATATTTTACACTGAAGCAAGTCATAATTCATGAATGCATTTAAGGATGGTCTTTTTAATACTAGGCCGAAATACTTTTAATAAAACAAAACCCAATTAGGAAAATATTACCTCAGCCCACAGAAACCCTACATCAAAGTACTTGTCACATCCTTTGACCAAAAAACAAAGAATGGTATTTTTTGACAAAAAAAAAGAATGATCTTTTTACCATGGAAAGCGTAAAATTAAAAGAGATAGAAAAAAGTAAGAGGAGTAAGAAATGCGTATGAAGAAAATTCAATGGCAACCGCATATGAATGCTCAAAATACGTGTCTTTTTTTAACCTCTCTGTAA
This sequence comes from Lotus japonicus, assembly GCF_012489685.1. NCBI lineage: Eukaryota > Viridiplantae > Streptophyta > Magnoliopsida > Fabales > Fabaceae > Lotus > Lotus japonicus. The sequence continues at coordinate 129,669,193 of NC_080041.1, read as the reverse complement.
CGGAAAGTCTACATGTTTACTACTCATGTCAACTGGGAATCCTTAGTTAAAGTTCCATTGTGCTTTAAAGATAATAGAAAAATTAGCTTCATTTTTCTGGTAACATATGCCCCCACTTTGCAAAATGCATGGCCAAGCAATTAATGGAACATGAATTTTTCAAGTCTACTATATATTTTCTTTTTGGAGAAAGATTCGGTTGTGCATATATAATTATCTTCCCTGTAGGCTGGAGCTGGTTAAAGTTATTTGATTGGAATCCATATAAGAATAATAGCACGTGTATAGTGTGAATTTATGCCAGTATCTTTATCTACCATTTAATTACTACATTTTTTTACAATTAAACTATAGAAGTTCATGAACCCATAACAGTATTAATCTATTAGTAAGATTGTATTTGGATGATCTTATATATTTTAGTTTACTTAATTTTTTTGGGTGTATAATATTCTCCATCGGAGATAATCCTGTTCAAGATGGGAACATTGACACAAGTTTTTTTCTATCTATGAGACTCCAATCTGATATCTTACTTAAAGGGGAATTAAATATGTGTCACTTGAATCAATCATCGGTTGGTTTATTTGATTTTATGAAATTACATAATCAGTTATACAAGTATTAACCAACTTATTTTAATAAGTTTTTCAATTTGGCTTATGAATGAGTTTTTTAAACTTATCTTAAGTTTATTTCAATAAGTTTTTAAAACAAATTTACAAATAAATTAAATTGTTTATCCAAACACGACCTGAATACCCATTTGAGACTACTTTTAAATAAGTAATCTTCCATGATTTTTCCAATTCTTAACAAGATTTTTCATATCTCCCCCGGAATTAAAAAAAATAATTATATAAAATCCTCAGCCTATAATTCTTTAGTTTATACTTTTATCCGTCACTACCAGATCATAACGTTACAGACAAAAATCACCTTGAAAATGTTATTCAATGTAAGACCAAGATGAAAATATTAAATAATGTGAGGGATCTAGTTTGTAAACCTCATATGTGTGATCCACCTAGTTGATTTAGGGCCTGTTTGATAACCCTTTTTAAAAAGAGTTCTCAAAACTGTTTTATAAATCAATTTTTGGAAACTGTTTTTAGGGAGAGATCGGAGAAAAAACTTGTTTGATAATTCTAATTTTGGAAACTGTTTTTAAAATAAAAAAACAGAGAACTTGTTTGGTAAAATCATTTTGAAAACCTGTTTTGAAAACTAAAAAATTAAGAACTTGTTTGATTGTGTTGTTTTCTTTTATGAGATTTTGAGACTTAAATTGACTTCATATTTGTATTCTTTAATAAAAAGAAGACATTGTGACATTATCAAACAACTTGAAACTGAAACTGTTTGCGTTGAATGCTGAAAGCGATTTGCAACAACTCTGTGCCGAACACCATGACCAAGAATGAATAAGAACATTGCAACTTTTTCATCAACAAACACATCCCTTGAGTCACTTAAGTAGTTTTTCTCCCTCAATTCATTACAGAATCTAACAAAGCATGGCTTCCTCATTCGAAATAAATCAAAGCAAACTGTTCCTGATCCATTCAATATTTCATTAACAAATTCACGACCAGACAATTTAGAATCATTCACCACTGTTTTATTCAAATGATTCTGGTAATAATCATAAACCATATTAATCATTAGCATCTCTGCCATTTCATCATCACTTGAACCTGAAGAATCTCCATCAATATCCATAATGGAAATAACCTGCCATTTAATTTATATAACAAAATCTCAATAACTAAATCATAACAAAACATCCAGCACATTTAATAATCATATATAATTAAAAATCCATCACATTACAACCATAGTAAAATATCCAACACACTCAATAACATAAAAATAAGAAAATATCCAGCGCATTCAAATTCAACACAAAGACATTAAATAAAGTACTTAAGGAGTATATCTCCTAACAAACACAAGATAAGCAAATTAAAGTTCCACCCCTAAAGTCTATGAAGCCATGCATGTCTCATTTCAGCGGACATAGCAAGAAACATCTCTCTATATTCAGCCTCCTTAAACTTTTCACAAGCTTTCATATAGGTATCCACTGAGATGCCTTCAATTCCTTCAAGTGCAGTCACACACTTAGTAATTGAATAATCAGGCGTTACAATGGACGAAATGGCCTCCATACTATGACCCCTATACCTTTCAGCCCTTGCCTTGGATGCATCAGCCCATGCTGCTAGTGCATCTCCCATTTGCATTGTTCTAGTACTTTTCTTAGATTTTCCCTCTTTCTCTTGAATTTGGCGCTTTCCACTACGAGTAATGCGCTCCAATTCTTGAACATCATCATTAGAACTATCATTATCAAGGTTAACATGAACCCCATTGTTGCGGTATTGATTTTCAAGCTCAATTTCTTCATCTGTGTTGGGTGGGTCTTGGGTAGATGAATGGTGAAGAACTCCCGTTGCAGTATTTTTGTTAAATATAATTCCCAGTAAGTTATAATGGTCAAGACCTCTCCTTTGAAACTGAGCAGCTTTATCATGCACCTAAAATAATATAAGTAATAAGTTAATTCACTAAAAATATTAATAAATAAAGTGAACAATAAATCCGATGTTGATTACATACATACCCGAATATAATCTTTCCAAACTTCCTCACTTGCGGTGACAGTGTTGGTTTCAGGATCCCACCCAAATCCAGTGTGATTCACAAGTGCAGAGAATTCGCGATACAAAGCTCGCAACCTATGCATCTTTGCCTTCAGTTGTTCTTTTTTATAAGAACTCTTTGCTTTGAAATTTAACTTAGTGGTCATGGAAGTCCACGTTCTAGTATTAAATACACCATTTGGCATATTTCCATTTGTCACTTCATCAACCATAATATCTATGAATTCCTTAACAACTAATTTAGGCCATAACTTGGAGTCAACATTATCAGCGTTACTTGCCATCTATTACAAATTCCTTCACAAGTAAGTATACAAGAGGAGAAAGAATAAAAGAAAATAGAAAAATACAAGATCAGTAACAAGAATAAACCAGTTGCAAGAAAGATACAGGGGGAGGGAAAGAAAAATCAAGAACAATCCGTATGGTACCAATCAAAGAACATAACCAGCAATAAATAAACCCCTCCAATCCAATATATATCCAATATATAATACCCAGTATCTATCCAAAGCAATAGGCAAAAATAATGCTAAGTAGCAATAGGCAAAAACCACTCACGCACACTCCTAAGTAGCAATAGGAAAAATTCAGTTGCAGAACAAAAACCACTCACGCGCACTCCTAAGTAGCAATAGGCAAAATTCAGCAGCAGTAGAGATAGCACGAAAAAGCAATCACAGAATTTTCAAGCACCCATATGAACAAAAATAATGCTCCACCCACTGCACCCATATGAACGAAAATTATACCCCACCAACAGCCTCACAAAACTCACCCAAGAAACCCAACCAAAACCCTAGATTCAAGTATAGAAACTAAACCATAAACCCAAAGAAATTAGAGAAATTGAAGATGATAGAGAAACTAAGAGGAACCAAATCAACAGAAATTAAACCAAACTGAGATTTACAAGAGAATGAAAGAAAAACCAACCTGAGATTTGGATTTTCCACTGCTGCAGATAGGTTCGGGAAGGCGTTCCAGAAGCAATGGGAAGACGTGAGTGTGTTGAGAAAAACCGATCAGATAAGCGTTTTGGACTTTGGGTGATATTTACCAATTTTGCCATTACTGAAAACACCTGTTCTCCGTGTGTTTTCTGTTTTGGAGAGAGAAAAGCAAAAGTGAGAAGCAAAACACCTTTTACCTCTTTCCGTTTTTCAGTATTTAAAAAGGAAAATTGAGAACAGTTTTTAGAATTGAAAACTGATTTTTAATTACCCAAGCAAGTTTTTCAGTTTTTTAATTTTTAAAAAGTGAAAACAGTTTTTGAAAAGTGTTATCAAACAGGCCCTAGTTTTCATCTTTTGTTTTTTCCTTCTCATTCTTTTCCATTTCGTTTAAATCCACGTGTAGACAACAACAGACTAATTTTTTTGTTTGTTTCCATAAAATGCACTTCGTTAATGTCAATTCATAGTTGTTCATTCTTATCCTTTATTCAAGAATAATCATATTAGACATTGACCTTGCATGGTAGCATTTATACAATAAGATTCTGGGAATACAAAAGAGAATTTTATGCCATTTAGACTATTGTCACCTTTTCAATCTTCTTCTTTCAATTCCACCCCTTCCATTTGTCCCTCCTTTATAAAGATGAACTTCCAAAGAGTTCTATAGGCTAGCACCTCATAAATTTGCACAAGTATCCAAGCTTAATTTTTTTTGTGTGAATATTTGGGTACTTTTCAATGAATGAAAACAAAATTGATTGTGTGGGACTGATTCAACAAAGTCATGGACTAACTGGTGATTTTGATTCTGAGTTTGGCAATCATTCTAACACAATTATGAGCAGGTTTGAGTCACCAGCTTCTGCTTTTTATGCAGCAGAAAATTGCATGGGCTTCTCAGAATATGATTACCAAGTTGGTAATACTAATCAATCTTTGAGCTCTCAGTTAAATAAGGTTCATGATTTGGAATTCCCTTTATATCAATCTCCAAGGTTAAACCTTTTCATGAATTCAGCAAACCAACCTGACCCTTTATCAAACACTTTGCAAGCAATGGTGAAATCTCAATTGAATAGTAATCAAGACAACAAAATTTCATGTGGGGATTTTCCCAGTTCCAAGTTTGTTCCAATTGAACCACAGAAGCTTTTATATGATGGTGTTACTTCAGTTAGCTGGAGCTCATCAAGTCTTAACAAAGGAAATCAGGATTGCATGGTAAGTGTTTGTGGAAAAACCAGAACCAGATATTGATTTTATCCTTTAATTTTCTCCATTATTTGAAGATTCAATTGGTTTATATTGTGGCATCTGTTTGCAGGCTGTTTCTGGATCTTCAGGAAGTGTGTCAACTGCTTTTGGAAACTCTTCTTCTAATGGATCAGTGATCTTGAGTAAAACGCGTATAAGATGGACTAAGGATCTTCATGAGAAGTTTGTTGAGTGTGTGAATCGCCTTGGTGGTGCTGATAGTAAGTAACTTGCTAAAATTTTTCAATTGGAAAAACATATATTTTACACCTGTTAGTTCTCTAAAGAATGCTTGATTACAGAGGCAACACCAAAAGCAATATTGAAGATGATGGACTCAGATGGTTTGACTATCTACCATATAAAAAGTCATTTGCAGAAATACAGAAATGCAAAATTCATGCCAGAGTCAGCTCAAGGTAATTTCTTTCATATCAGCACAATTGCAGTCTAGTTTCATTCGGTGCTTGAATTTATAAGCATTCTTGTAATAATGATCACTTTCACTCCTCATACTGAATCTTAAAAAATGTCATGTTTCAGGGATATCTAACAAAAGAGTCCATACAGAAGATGTGCATCATCTTGATTTCAAAACGTAATGCTATTTTTTTTGCCTTAACTACTAGTATAATTCTAGAGTACTTCCATTAAGATGCAGAAACTATATAAATCTGCTAAATTATTGATTTGCAGTGGCTTGCAAATTAGAGAGGCACTTCAGCTGCAATTAGATACTCAAAGGCGTCTTCATGAGCAGCTAGAGGTACATCCTTGCTATGGTTTTCTCTTACAGTTCTGTATTTGTTTATGTATATTTACTTGTTCTCCTGACCTATCAGGTTCATACTTGGCACTTCATTTTTATGACCTTTTCACTCTCTATAAAAAGCTTCAGAATTGGCCAAATCAGCTGAAAGGCTCTTGAGCATTGAATTTCACTTTTTTACCTTAAGAAAAAGGGGACTTCTCTCATGCTCTCTCTAATTTAGAGGATTGTGCTGTCCTCTACTTGTTAGTCCCTGAAATTCAAAATTCAAAACTCTATTATCTATTCTGACATGCTCAAAGCTAGCTTACATTCTTGTACGACTTTCTCATGCGATTCATTTTTCTTTTTCCAAGCACACAATTTGATATTTAGTGTAAAATTACAGTTTCCCAAAAGGCTACTCCTTTTAAGAAAAAGATAAACCACTTCATCCAATTTTGGTATGGGAAGAAAAGCATTGTTGTAGAGCCTACAAGGCTGCAATCTCAGTAATTAGGTACATAATCTAGTGTGGTTATATATTTTATACTAATGAAAATAAGCATGAGTAAGGGTAGTTATAGGTTGAAACAATGTTGAGGAAACTGGATGTTAAAATTAATGAATCAGTTTAAAATAGATGGATTCTAATAATACTCTTCTTGGTCCAGCTTCAGAGAGCATTACAGTTGCGAATTGAAGAACAAGGCAAGCAGCTGAAAAAAATGTTTGACCAGCAGCAGAGGACAAGTGATAACCTCTTGAATACTCCAGATATAGCCAATGATGCTACAGCAATTAGTCATAAAGATGTTGAAGGTTCTGTTTCTGAAGGGGCTTCAGATTCCTTCTTTTCTTCCAAATCCACAAAAATAACATAATTTGATAGTTACTTATGAATAACATTACAGTTTTACCAAAAGTTGACTTACTCCTTGTTACAAACAGATAAACCAGCCATTCCATGCATTTTTTGTTATGGGAAGAAAAGCATTGTTGTAGAGCCTACAAGATTGATAACTTAGTAATTATGTACATAATATAGTTTGGTTATATATTTTATAGAATAGAAACCAAAATGATGCAGAATGTCAACTGCACAAGGTGAACATGGTTTGACTAGGTGCTCATGGTTAGCTTCAGCCTGCAGGTATCCAACTCATTTCTATGGTTTGCCATCTACCCCAACCCAACTCCAAATTACCCCAATCTTTGTATTTCTTTTCAAAAATTTATTCTTCTCCTTAACTTATAAGAAGGAGCAAATGTATGTGTTAGTCATTCATCCAATACTTGAAGCAAATTTCAGTTATAGAAGCCATTTAGCATAAGAGCAAGGTTCCCCAACTTCGTGTTCACTCGGTTTAACCAGAAATTGGTCATTGTGTTTTTCTCACCGGAGTAAATTCAGTCACTTGTTTCGAAAAAACCATTTTCAATCATTTTTCAAAAATCTAACGCCATAAATGTGCTTGAAAGGGAAAAAAAAAAAACATTAGAAATCAAGTTTCGCTGCGAACGAGGTGTTACAGTGAAAAACGAACTCGCTAAAAACTTTACTGGCAAATTTTTCGATCGTGGAAAGTTTGAAGGTTGGAGACTATACGGCATACGCCACTGCCAAATCACCATCACATTATTCGTTGACTTAGATAATTGACCAAAGTTACTTGAATGGTAATTTTATGAGATTACATTGTAGCCCCTTCTCTTTCCAATATTCCCATTTTGTTTTTCTTGGTAAGCAATATTCCCATTTTGTGCCTAAACTTCCCGTAATTTCCTTCGCTTACTATACTTTTCATATTTGTATTGCGACCCCTAAATTTTCCAAATTTTCATTTTCACTCCCATTCTTATAAGAATTACACTTTCACCCCTATATTTTCAGAATTCCCTTTTGAGGCCAAATCTTTGAAAGTTTTCCTCATTACCACCATATCATTCTACATTTCTTTATATTAAAAAAAATGCCGCCCAGGCATAAAAAACGGATCATAAAACACTAGGAATTCTATAACAGAAATTTGCTTCAAGTATTGGATGAATGTCGCACAGAAACATTTGATCCCTTTTATAGGCTAAGGAGAAAAATGCAATATTAAAAGTAATACAAAGATTTGGGTAGTTGAAATGGGTTGGGGTATATGGTCAACCATCTATCTATATACTAGTATGTATACCCGTGCCGATGCACGGGGCATATTTCCGAGTATATAATAAATTGTTTTTAATATATATAGTTATTTATTTTGTATAAATAAAAAATAAATATAAATATAATTTTTTATTTCATTAATTTGTTTATGATATAATAATATAATAAATTGTATATTTTTGTTTTTTTTTCTTTTATTTTTGTTTTTCCTATCTCCAAATAAGTCTACAAAATTTATTACTTATAAAATTTGATAGAAAATATGTATTACATATTAAATTACTTTTTTTTACACTATATCATTGTGATTTCCTAAACTCTATATAACTAAATACATCTGGGTATTCAAAATTTAAAGAATGCAATAATAATTCTGTTATATAAAATACTATAAAAAAAGCAAGAACATTTAATTAAAAATCGCAATAGATATCTCTGGTGAAAAAACACAACATTCTAGTGAAGCATACAAATTTTTTGGATTTAAAATCCAATCTATCTAATTGTTCACCACCAAGATAAATAAAAAACACAATAAAAAATTTCCATAATTAACTTCTGGTGGGAGAATTTTTTCACGAAATTATTTCGTTCATGACTCCAACATGAATAACGTGTGGATCATCTTTATGAATTTCAAACCAAACAAAATGATTCTCTGTAAGGTTATTCGCTTTGATGAATTTTTTCCACCCCTTCTTCAAGGTGCACTCTGGCTCTCTCCTTGGGTTCCAAACCAATTCACAGTAAAATCTTCTGTTTTTCTGATCTTGCAGAACCAAATTGTAATGCTTCTTAAAATATTTAAAAAGTCTAGAAAAAGTTTAAAAATTATATTAAAACATTTTCTATTAGTTTCATCTTGAAGGTACGTATCAGCTTTTTTTTATGTAACCTAAACATCAACAAATTTTAACTATATTTTCAATCCCCGTGTGACAAATTGCTCTCTCTCTCTCTCTCTCTCTCTCTCTCTCTCTCTCTCTCTCTCTCTCTCTCTCTCTCTCTCTCTCTCTCTCTCTCTCTCTCTCTCTCTCTCTCTCTCTCTCTCCTCTCTCTCTCTCTCTCTCTCTCTCTCTCTCTCTCTCTCTCTCTCTCTCTCTCTCTCTCTCTCTCTCTCGCGCGCGCGCTAATGTATAGAAGACTTGTTATTCCAACAAATTGTTCATAAAATTATATTGTTTGTTATTTTCAACTTGAAAATATTTTAATATAAATGTTCTTTCCCGTGAAATCTATATTTTCACAATCAAATTAAAATGGTTTTGTATATCTACTCTTAAAATTATTTAAAAGTATGGAAAAAGTACTAAAATTTTATTAAAACATTTTCTATTAGATTCAAATTAAAACCAAATATGTTTATTCTTCTCTAATTCCTCGTGGGAGCTCTATATTCACAATAAAATTAAAATACTTATGTATATTTACTCTTAAATTATTTAAAAAGTATGAGAAAAGTACTAAATTATAACCAAACATTTTATATTAGTTTCAACTTGAAAGTATTTTGATGCAAAATGTTTCTCATGTAGGAGTTTTTTACTATATAATTAATAAATATAGACTAAATATGTCTATTTTTCTCTATATTCCCGTGGGAGCCCTATATTCACAATCAAATTATAACGAAAATTACTATTAGTTTAGGGTTTAGGGTTTGTATGAGAAAAGTACTAAAACTATAACAAAATATTTTCTATTAGTTTCAACTTGAAAGCATTTTCATGCAAAATGTTCTCCGTATGAGTTTTTAATATGTAACTTAAACATAAATAAATATAACTGAAAATGCTCTTCCCTCTAGCTTCCCAATTTTCACAATTAAATTATAATGCTTCTATATATATTTCCTTAAAATCATTTAAAAAGTCTAAAAATAGCATATAGCATAAGCTTATGTAGAAAATTTTATCGAAAATGACTGTTAAAAACCGTGGAAAATAGCACAACATATTCATCATAGTTTTATGTATTTTTCTCTAATTCGCAGTAGAACGTTAACTCTTACTTTAACTCTTTCTTTTTGATTTTTTTTATTCTTGGAAAAATAACTGAAACCTCTCTCAATGATTGTCAAATGTAATTTTTTCCATCTTTTAAGCTTTCTTTTACATTGTATTTAGATGATATATAGTCTAGGCATTCACTAAAAATGTTGAAGATATTGTCTTCTTAGTTCTTGCTTAAGGATGTTCTACATATGACTATCTCCTTAGGTTTTTCATACACAGACTTTTGGTGTTAATTTTAAGACTTTGAAGAGCATTCTGTTCCTTCCTCAATATAGGTTAGGCATCAATTTGGTAAGTTCTTTTCGGTGAAATTGATGAACTGTAGCATTTTTGAAGAACTTTGAGATAAGTACATCTTAGTCAAAACTCTAATGTTGTAATTAAGTTCCTTAGGTAACTGGAAAGTTGCAACCTTTAATCAGTTTTGTGGAGTGTTATTACAGTAGTACCCTGCACACAAATTTAACTGATTTAAGATTGTTTTTTCTTGACAAAAATATTCATTATAAATTGAATATCCATGGGAACACACTTTTTATTGGATAAGTAATGCAATAGTACGCTATACATATAGGAAAAATATCCATAACTTGTACACAAATAAGTAGAGTCAATATATATTATATTTTATACTCCTCATATGACATATTTTCAAAATCAAATTTTCACTCTTTTAAATATACATTTACCTCAGTTTCAAAAAAAAAATATATATATATATACATTTACCCACAAAGATTCTAAAAATTATGGTAAAATGTATTTTTTTTATAGCTTTAACATAAAAGAGCTCATCAATAACAGCTGCAATCACATCTTCAAATGAAGTCCAAACTACTGCATTAGCATTAGTATCTTTAAAAGCAGAGCCCTGTTATCGAAAGAAGGCAGCAAGTCCTGACAAAAAAATATTTAAAAAAACAATTAAAATGTATATATACAAACTGGAACATGAAAATTAACTAAATTGAAAACTTGAAATTAGGCAACTGAGGTTAGAACACAATCATTAAGGCCTGTTCAGTTACTAATTGATACATGGATAGATGCAGAATTGTACAGTATGTAGAAAGTTGAATATAATTGTTTTAATTCTTGTCAAAATAAAAAAGAGTTTCACCAAAAATATTAACATGAATAATAAATAATGAAAGAATAAATTAAAACACTAACCTGAACTAAATGACTCCTTCTACCATGTTCTTCAATAAGAGAACCACCTTATAATTCAAGACTTATAAATATATAAAGACAATTTAATTAAAAGCCATAAAACATCCTAAAAATTTGATTCCTAAAGATAAAAGAGGATGACTTCATCTTTGTGCACCCAACACTGCTCTTGATCCTTTTTTGAAGTTATCTGCAAGAAAAGAAAGGTTATGTGTAAGTAGACTTCATAAAAAACTTCAAATGATGGATACCAAGATTTTGCTTACTTCTTGAAGGAATTCAGCAGCACATTTCCTCTCCGGACACTTGAAGCCAAGAGTTTCAGACCGTATTCTTTCAAATCTGCAAGCACGTCACCGACTTCATCAAACAGAAAATTAGATAGAGGATCAGAACTGAGCAAAACTTTGGCTTGGTCCCCAACAAAATAAATACAAACAAAGAGCAATGAAAAAACTGTTTGGGATGATTAAAAAAGCACTCTTCACATACTGTATTAATCTCATTTTTCTAATCAATCACAATCTGTACTGCACATACATTTTATCACATTTTTCATTTTTTCTTTCTTTTCCTTTGCTGAGTGTTTCTCCTCTGCAATATAGCAGCATCATTCTACAGTTACCGACAGAATCAAAGAAAAGTAGATTAAGAAAGGTAGCAAAGATAATAACTTTGAGTTCATTATATGTTTTTAACCTTTTGAATAACAAACTCATCCTCAAATTCAAAATAATCATATTTTCATAAATAACTGGAACTAAAGATATCAGACTAATAAATATTTGAATAACTACCTGCAAAATGAAGCCCTCACAATAATAGGAAATTGAGACATAAAAAATTGAATCAAAAATTTGAAATAAACAGAAGCTCTAAATCAATTAGTTCATGAATAATTGGATTGAGGCTGGCGATCTTATCATAAACAGGGGCCATTGCAAAAGGGAAAACCAAGCCGCTGAGAAAAGAATAGTTCACTGAGAAAGGGATGAAGTTGAATTGAGATAAAAAACGTTGGGTTATTTATAGGAGAAAGATGTGATAGAATCTATAAAATTGAATTATTAGAAATTAATAACTATTGGGAATACCTCCCCTTTATGTGTCTCAATTCTACTTCCAATGTTAAATGTGGACGGCTCACACAAATTATTTTACAGTTTTATTTCTTTTAAATTTTTAGTGGTTAATGAAAAAAGAAGATAGGTAAATAATCAATTAAAAATCATGTATAAAGAGGATGATTCAAACAATTTTCAACAGATTTTAATATCCACTCACCCACTATTACCCTATTGGCTACATTAGTGGTGAAATTAAATATAAATAGTCACTTTTTTAAAATAGTTTAATTTGTTTAAATATGATTGCTGTAGAAGTAGGTAGTGGAAAATAAATGTGAGTTAAAATTGAATTATTAGAAATTAATAATTTTTGGGAATACATCCCTTTATGTGGCTCAATTCTCATTCCGATGTTAAATGTGGACGGCCACCACAAATTATTTAACAGATTTATTCTTTTAATTTTAAGTGGTTAATGAAAATAGAAGATAGGCAGTAAATCAACTTAAAATCATGTATAAAGAGGATGAATCTCAAACAATTTTCAACAGATTTTAATATCCACTCACCGACTATTACCCTATTGGCTACTTTACTGGTGGAATTAAATATAAATAATTACTTTTTTAAAATAGTTTAATTTGTTAAAATATGATTGGTGTAGAAGTGGGTAGTGGAAAGTAAATATAAGGTAACAATTAATGTTAGTCAAAATAAAGCTTTAAAATAATTCAAAAATTATTAAAATTGTAGGTGCTATTACATGACTACCCTCCAATAAACTAACAATTAGCAAGGATGCCACTCTCAAGTTTCCAAAAGTGGTAATAATATTTTCTTTTTGATTTTTG